>NW_027397066.1:130374840-130552829 GCF_003265705.2 Callorhinus ursinus
AAGAAGAAGAAGAAGAAGAAGAAGAAGAAGAAGAAGAAGAAGAAGAAGAAGAAGAAGAAGGAGAAGAAGAAGAAGAAGAAAGCAGGAGGAGAAGAATGAAGTGGAGAAATTGGAGGGGGAGACGAACCATGAGAGACGATGGACTCTGAAAAACAAACTGAGGGTTCTAGAGGGGAGGGGGGTGGGAGGATGGGTTAGTCTGGTGATGGGTATTAAAGAGGGCACGTTCTGCATGGAGCACTGGGTGTTATATGCAAATAATGAATCATGGAACATCAAAAACTAATGATGTAATGTATGGTGATTAACATAACATGATAAAAAATGTTTCTAAAAAAAAGAAAGCAACTGATTTCTGTGCATTGATTTTTGTATTGCTGTATGAGTTCTAGGAATTTGGGGGTGGAGTCTTTTGGATTTTCCACATAAAGTATCATGTCATCTGCGAAGAGAGAGAGTTTGACTTCTTCTTTGCCAATTTGAATACTCTTTATTTCTTTTTGTTCTCTGATTGCTGTTGCTAGGACTTCTCGTACCATGTTGAACAACAGTGGCAAGAGTGGGCATCCTTGTCTGTTCCTGATCTTAAGGGAAAGGCTCTCAGCTTCACTGTGGGTTTTTCATAGATGGATTTTATGAACTTGAGGAATGTTCCCTCTATCCTTACACTTTGAAGAATTTTAATCAGGAAAGGATGTTGTATTTTGTCAAATGCTTTTTCTGCATCAATTGAGAGGACCATATGGTTCTTCCCTCTCCTCTTATTAATGTGTTCTATTACACCAATTGATTTGCGAATGTTGAACCACCCTTGCATCCCGGGGATAAATCCCACTTGGTCGTGGTGGATGATCCTTTTAATGTATTGTTGGATCCTATTAGCTAGGATTTTGTTGAGAATTTTGGAATCCATATTCATCAAGGATATTGGTCTGAAGTTCTCCTTTTTGATGGGGTCTTTGCCCGGTTTGGGGATTAAGGTAATACAGGCCTCATAGAAAGAGTCTGGAAGCTTTCCTTCTGTTTCTATTTTTTGCAACAGCTTCAGGAGAACGGGTATTATTTCTTCTTTGAATGTTTGGTAGAATTTCCCAGGGAATCCATCAGGCCCTTAACTCTTGTTTTTGGGAGGTTTTTGATCACTGCTTCAATCTCGTTACTGGTTATTGGCCTATTCAGGTTGTCAGTTTCTTCCTGTTTCAGTCTTGGGAGTTTATAGATTTCCAGGAAGGCATCCATTTCTTCCAGGTTGCTCAATTTTTTGGCATATAGTAGTTGATAATAATTTCTAATAATTGTTTCTATTTCCTTGGTGTTAGTTGTGATCTCTCCCCTTTCATTCATAATTTTATTAATTTGGGTCCTTTCTCTTTTCTTTTGGATAAGAAAGAGGATGTTTATCAATCCTCTGGTTTATCAATCTTATTAATTCTTTCAAAGAACCAGCTTCTAGTTTCATTGATCTGATCTACTGTATTTCTGGTACGGATCTCTGCTTTAGTCTTAATTATTTCTCTTCTAATGCGTGGCTTAGGCATGGTTTGTGGCTTTTTCCCTCGTTCTTTAAGGTGTAAAGTTAATTGGTGAATTTGGGATTTTTCTAATTTTTTGAGTGAGACTTGGATGGCTATATATTTCCCCCTTAAGACCTCCTATACTTTAGGAACTACAGAACACTCATGAAAGAAATTTAAGAAGACACAAAAAGATGGAAAAACATTCCATGCTCATGATTGGAAGAATAAACGTTGTTAAAATGTCTATGCTACCCAGAACAATCTATACCTTCTATGCCATCCCAATCAAAATTCCAATGACATTTTTCAAAATGCTGGAACAAACAATCCTAAAATTTGAATGGAATCAGAAAAGACCCCAAATCGCCAAGGAAATGTTGGGAAAAAAAAAAAAAAAACAACAAAGCTGGCGGCATCACATTGCCTGATTTCAAGCTATAGTACAAAGCTGTGATCACCAAGACAGCATGGTACTGGCACAAAAACAGACATATAGACCCATGGAACAGAATGGAGAGCCAAGACATGGACCTTCAACTCTATGGTCAAATAATCTTTGACAAAGCAGGAAAAAATATGCAATGGAAAAAAGACAGTCTCTTCAATAAATGGTGCTGGGAAAGTTGGACAGCTATATATAGAAGAATGAAACTCGACCATTATCTAACACCATACACAAAAATAAACTCAAAATGGATGAAAGACCTCAATGTGAGACAGGAATCCATCAAAATCCTAGAGGAGAACATAGGCAGTAACCTCTTCGACATTGGCCACAGGAACTTCTTTCAGGATACATCTCCAAAGGGTAGTGCAACAAAAGCAAAAATGAACTTTTGGGACTTCATCAAGATAAAAAGCTTCTGCACAGCAAAGGAAACAGTCAACAAAACAAAGAGGCAACCCACAGAATGGGAGAAGATATTTGCAAATGACACTACAGATAAAGGGCTGGTATCCAAGATCTATAAAGAACTTCTCAAATCAACACCCAAAAAGCAAATAATCAAGTCACAAAATGGGCAGAAGACATGAACAGACACTTCTCCAAAGAAGACATACAAATGGCTAACAGACACATGAAAAAATGTTCATCATCATTAGCCATCAGGGAAATTCTAATCAAAACCACATTGAGATACCACCTTACACCAGTTAGAATGGCAAAAATTGATGAGACAAGAAACAACAAATGTTGAAGAGGTTGTGGAGGAAGGGGAACCCTCTTACACTGTTGGTGGGAATGCAAGTTGGCACAGCCACTTTGGAAAACAGAGAGGAGGTGCCTCAAAATGTAAAAATAGAGCTACCCTATGACCCAACAATTGCACTCCTGGGTATTTACCCCAAAGACACAGATGTAGTGAAAAGAAGGGCCACATGCACCTCAATGTTCATAGCAGTGTTGTCCACAATAGCCAAACTGGGGAAAGAGCCGTGATTCCCCCCAACAGATGAATGGATAAAGAAGATGTGGTCCATATATACAATGGAATATTACTCAGCCGTCAGAAAGGATGAATACCCAACTTTTATGTCAACATGGATGGGACTGGAGGAGATTATGCTAAGTGAGATAAGTCAAGCAGAGAAAGTCAATTATCATAGGGTTTCATTTATTTGTGGAACATAAGGAATAGCGTGGAGGACATTAGGAGAAGGAAGGGACAAATGAAAGGGGGGAAATCGGAGGGGGAGACGAACCGTGAGAGACGATGGACTCTGAGAAACAAACTGAGGGTTTTAGAGGGGAGGGGGGTGGGGGGATGGGTTAGCCTGGTGATGGGCATTAAGGAGGGCACGTTCTGCATGGAGCACTGGGTGTTATGTGAAAACAATGAATTGTGGATCACTACATCAAAAACTAATGATGTATTGTATGGTGACCATCATAACATAATAAAATAAAATTAAAAAAAAAAAGAAAGTGCAAATGCGTACTTATCTCAAAACCCTTGTATCTGCTATTGTTGGTGCCTTGAATTCTCTTCCCAGGTACTCACATGGCTTGTCCTCTCACCCCATCCAAAGTAGTATTCCATGATGATTGCTCTTTATCTTCCTCATCTTCTTGATTCCCTCCTTCCCATCCTTCTATGCCTTTTCCTTAGGGGAATTCCCTGGCTGTCATGGAACTGACAGAGCTCTCCAGCCCCTGAAATGCCTTTTAAAATGAATGTTATACAGAAGGGAGTAGGGTTAACCCCCAAACCACCTAAGGTTTTACTTTTTTTCCAGAGCTCTTATTTCTACTTGACATTATTGAATATAATTCTGTGTTTATTTATTTTTGTCTGTCTGCCTCACTAGGATGGAAGCTCCATGAAGTCGGACTTAATCTGTCTTCATTTCTTTGTCCTCAGAGCCGAGGATAGTGCCTGCACAATAGTTGCTAAAACTGAATGGATATTAGAGTTATGTCCTGAACCATCCCTTGTGGCAGTAATTATACATTCATCAGTTGCTGATCAGGCCATGGAGTAATAAAATCCTTAAAAAAAATCAAAGCTATAATGATATACTATATGTTGGCTAATTCAATTTAAATTAAAAAAATAAAAAGATCAAAGCTAAATTTTCATCAGGAAGAGACACTCCAAGAGAAAAAGTCTGCAAATAATTCTCTGTTCATTCATTTATGCAACCTATCTCTTTTGTCCACTTATTATCTGAAAAATCCTGTTAGGGATATTGCATTAAGAAGGAAGAAGGAAGATAAATAAGGAATCTATTGTGAGTAAAAAGGTCTATGTGTATAATTTTGGATAGCAGAAAAGGTCTAGAATCCCAAATAGTCTTAAAACTTCCATTTTACCTTTGCAAAATCTTTAAACTAGAAAAATATAAAAGCATTTTCTTTTCTAGCCAAGCATAATTATTTTCACAAACTCCTGAGTTCATATGGTCCTGTCAGCCTGTAATTCTGGTAAAGGTTCTATTGCAAACAGTTTTGCTATAATGGGGAGCAGAGGAAAAGTGTCAATAGCTAGAGGAAGATATAGGGTCAAGGCATTTAAAACAATGGGTTAACTGTGGTAGCATGTTTGACACTGGTGGGAATAGTAAGAAATCTACCTTTTAAGCACTGTAAGCTTTCATCTCACTGTTTTGGGGATATACACTGGACTGTAATGCATCTTTCTCCAACCAAAATGTCTCCTTTTGTGTCTGATGGTGTTAAGCTGAAAGGGCTTATCCAGTCCAGCCCCCTGTGTTTTACAGATAAGAAAGCCAAGGTCAAAGAAAGCATATACAATCTTCTCCTTCTTGGATTACTCTTGTCAATTCCTAACCAGGTTTCCACCCCCTCTGTGCTTCCAAGTCATTCCCCACACTGAAGCCAGTGATTTTTTACAAAATACAGGTCTGAGATCGGTCTGCTCCTACCACCAATTCCTTCGCGCCTGGGGGCCCAGGCTTTAGATTTCAAGTTCCAGTGAGCAATTATTCCATTAAATTTAATTGATATGTGATTTGTGTTTTGTTATTTATAAAAATAAAGTTATAGACTAAGTTGGTAAATGCAAACTTGTTGAAAAGAAAAAAATTGTGTTGCTTCTTATTGGTTCTAGAAACTTGCTGTACTTTAGAATCACCCAGAAAACTTTTAAAAGTCTCAGTGCTTGATCCCAAAGTCCCCATCTGATCTGGCTCCTGCTTATCTTTTTAAATCTCCTCTTCTACCCTCACCCTAGCTCCCTGTACTTAGTTACTGGGACCTCTTTCTGTTCCCAGAACATACCATGCTCCCTTCTGCCTCAGGGCCTTTGCATATGCTGGTTACCTCTGTCAGGAATTTTCTTCCCTCCTGATTGTATAGGTAAACCTAATTTTCTTTTCAAAGATATCTCTTATTATTTCTTTAGTTAGCTTTTCTTGACCCAAGCAATTATATGAGGACCCTTTGTTACATGCATTCCAGGACTGTTTGCTGTCTTTCAATGCAACCCAGTGCGTAATTAATTATGTGCTCACCTGCCAGGTGATTAATGTTCTTTCCCACCACAATGAGAGCTGCATGAGCATAGGGTCAGACACTGGTGGATTTTTTTGTACTTAAACAGTGCTTAGAAGAATTGCTTTTTAAACACTCCATAAATTTTTGTCAGGTGAATGAATGGATAATGAATTGCCATGGTTTGAGTAGTTTCTGAGAGACAGATTAGACATAAAAGAAATCATGCATTTACATGACAATTATTTCCCTATGTACCTTTATTTTTCTCTTTTCTCTTCAAGTTTCATACTTTTCCTAGAATATTTGCAAGGGTATTGACTATTTATTATTAGGCACAAATAGCCAATGATGAGAGATACTTAAAATGAGCTTCAACATTAAAAAAAATCCAATTTTTACTTTGCTTTGTTAAAAATCATTTATGCTTTGGACTTAGATCAAATATTTCAGTTTGTATTTCCTTTGAGAGCAGTGATCTATCCAATATGTCTAAGGGCAATATTACAACTGTTTATTATATTGTGCAAATAATTCCCACGGTCTCCTATTTTCTACTCATTCTTCTAATATAATGGGTTTCTCTCTTATATTAACTGATGTTGTGTCAATATTTCAGAAAATAATTACAAAATTCTCATGGCAGATACATGCTGCATATTAGTGGATATCACTAGATGTTTATCTTGAGCATCTTCCCAAGGTTTCTACCTCTAATTCCCTTCACTGTGGGTTTTGTTATTTGTTTGGTGGCTTTTCTTGCTTAAGTCACATTCTGTAGTTGGGTCTCATGCATTTGTTAAGCCCCTGGGTATAAAGAGATGTTAAATTTCATTAAGTGGAAGGATTATTGTTATTATTTTTTAAGATTTTATTTATTTATTTATTTGAGGGAGAGAGAGAGAGAGAGGGAAACAGCATGAGAGGGGATAGGGTCAGAGGGAGAAGCAGACTCCCCGCTGAGCTGGGAGCCCGATGTGGGACTTGGTTCCAGGACTCCGGGATCATGACCTGAGCCAAAGGCAGTCGCTTAACCAACTGAGCCATCCAGGTGCCCTATTATTATTATTTTTGATAGTGTCTATCACTTGACCTCTTTTTGAAAAAGAATAAAATGTGCCAACTGATTTTGATCCTTTACTCCAGTATAAAACACTCCTTGAGCAAATGGTAGTTTTGATCCCATTTGTAGCTGGTATTCCTGGAGAATTTTAAGACTCTCAGGGACTCTAGAAAGCATTCATGTGTTAGTGGAATAAGCCTAGCTGTTCAAACCCTCATTTTCATACTTAGTAGGTAAGTGGCCTTAGACAGTTTCAATATTCTGAGTTCCAGTCTTCTCATATATATCAACGGGGTAAATAGTCACAATAGTGGGGAATGGATGAAATGAGACAATAGTCCACAGTGTAGGGAGAATGTACTTGTCGGTCAGTAAATTTGATCTTTTACTTTTCTTACTACACCTGATGAAGCCCAGGCTCAGAAAAGCCTATATAAATACTCCGTCAGAGCTGAGGCCCCACGTCTTTGACCCCTACCTTCCTACTCCACTATATTTCATTCAGTAATTTAAAATTTTTGCTTTAAAGGAAATTAAATTATAGAATAGGTTGATAAGTGCTATATTGGTTGAATAGAAGGGGAAAAAAAAAAAACCCTGAATGATATAGTGATTTTCAATGATGCTTAAACCTTGCTGCACATTAGAATTGTCAGCTTTTAAACAATCTTAATGCACAGGCTGTATTCCATTCCAATTAAATCACAATATCTGAAGCATGAATATTTTTTATAACTTCGTATGTGGTTTCACACACAGAATTTGCTGAAATTCTACTGAGATTCTCCAGACCGCCTCTAGGATAGTTTTTAAAGGTTTGTTCTTTTGTTAATAGATCAAGTATCTTGGGGAATGCATTTTTTAAGTGCCTCTTTTGGGTTTGTTTTCTGATATATTTTCCCTTCCTTTTATGTAGAAATACAAGCTAGCTCTCACATTAGTGACCTCATCATGATCACTAACCTCAATGCTGCTGTATGCCAGAGGTCAATGACTTGCTTCTTAGTGTGCATCTCTACATGCTTTGTTCTTTCTTTTTTTTTAAGACTTTTTTTGAGATAACGGAAAAACAAAAATTGATTTATTTTACTTTTAAATTCCACACCACAGCATTTTACTGAAAATGAAGTGATTTTTAATCTATAAATAAAAGACTCTCTAAATGATGCTCGGGATGTTTTACAAGTTTGGTTTTAAGATAGATTTCAATTCACAACAGGTCTTACACACAACAATTTCAATCAATTGGACACTCTAGAACACAATGTGGAGGCATAACAAGTATGTGATGACTTCTTAATAGTCCCAGGGGATAAAGACCTTTTTCAAATATGGAAAGAAATTAGTCTTTCTACAGTATTAACCCCTGAAAGCTATTCTCCTTTATAAGCAATGATATTATTGTCAGTTTCATACACTATTACTTTATAAAGAACTCCCAGAGGAAGAAATTTCTGGAGGTTTTCCCAGATATATACAGCTACATTTTCTGTCGTGCTTACAACATCTGCAAAGTACGGCACATCCAGATCCAAATTCTTATGATCAAGGGGCTTCATAATTGCTTCCTCCATATACTCTGAGGTCTGTCAAATTCATAACCATTCCTGTAACAGGATCAATCTCTCCATGCACCCTCACCACAACTTTATAATTGTGCCCATGGCCGTTTACATTGTTGCATTTCCCAAACAGTTTCAAGTTTTCTTCATTACTCAGAGATTTGCTGTGGAGTCGGTGGGTCGTGCTGAAGGAGATGAGGCGGGACACCCGCGCCTGGCTGCGACAGCCCTCCCCAGCGCCCCCCAGGCTCATCGCCTCGCCTCCTCACTCGGCTGGTGGTGGGCTTTTTAAGTTTTGTTTGTTTTTTTTTTTTTTTGTCAGAGAGGAGAGAGAGAGACCGAGTGCACACAAGCAGGGGGAGCGGCAGGCAGAGGGAGAAGCAGGCTCCTGGCTGAGCTAGAAGCCTGATGTGGGACTCGATCCCAGGATCCTGGGATCATGACCTGAGCCGAAAGCAAACACTTAGCGGACTGAGCCACCCAAGGCACCCCTCTACATGCTCTTTTCAAATAAATCCTGCAAAGATATCAGAGAAGGACTCTTCTTTTAATAAGGACATGTTATCCACATTTAATTCAACGGCTTTAATGACCTTTGGTTTAATCCCTCAATTGAATTTGTCCCTCTGGTATAAATCCAGGCTTTCTGGACTAGGAGTGACAGTCTTCCCAGGAGATGGCATTGCCCTTTGCAGATTTAGCTAGACATTTATGTGGTAATATGCCCCGATATTTTAGGAACACTAGGGTAATGATCAGGAGGAGTCCACTTTGGACTTCTTGGTTATCTAACATAGTAACAGGACCTTTGATTTTGCAGGTATTTTCTTTCCACACTTCAAGATCTCCTGTAAGTGACCGGGAGGTGTCAGTGTTGTCAATGCATCACTGTTTTATCTCTGCCATTTTCTATATTTGCACATAGGATCAGAGCAGAGTCTGGAAGTAATTAGCTTCATTTTTATTATCATATTTTATTATATTTTTAAATTACATCATATTATCATATATTATTTTATTATTTACTAGTTGAGGTCCCAAGAGAATGATTCACATATTTTTTTTTTCCATAGCAGAAGAATGTCGTGGGTTTACCCTTCAAGTATTTATTACCCAGAGTCAGTATCTAGATTGTAGTGGATAGTTGTTAATCCTTCTACTCCTCCAAGGGTTCTTAGTTTAGCCTTTAATTTCTTTTTTAAAAAAATATTTTATTTACTTATTTGACAGAGAGAGAAAGAGCAAGAGAGGGGACACAAGCAGGGAGAGTGGGAGAGGGAGAAGCAGGCTTCCCGCGGAGCAGGGAGCCCGATGCGGGGCTCGATCCCTGGACCCTGGGATCACGACCTGAGCCGAAGGCAGACGCCTAATGACTGAGCCACCCAGGCGCCCCTAGCCTTTAATTTCTTTGATAGATGTCCTCAATCTGACTTAGTAACTATCATAATAGAAATGAATGCAATTATATTCTCTGTAAACAAAAAATCCCTTTGATAACCTGTTATTTAAAATATCTTAAAATAGTTTATTATTCATTACTTCTACGTCGTTTAAATTAATATATATTTATAATATAATCCTGGTTATTAAAGAGAGCTTGTAAAACAGATAAGCTTAAAGGAAAAATCAAATCCTACTGGGCAAATGTAAGCTAGTTGAGATTAACTATATATATTTTTTACTGTATATACACATACCTATATCTACAAAAATAATTTTCTGCATACTGTTTTATAGGCTGTCTTATTCATATTTAACATGTCTTGTATTGTGAACATTTTAAAAGATTTTATTTATTTATTTGAGAGAGAGAGAGAGAGAGAGAAAACATGAGAGGAAGAGGGTCAGAGGGAGAAGCAGGTTCCCCGCTGGGCCGGGAGCCTGATGTGGGACTCGATCCTGGGACTCCAGGATCATGACCTGAGCCGAAGGCAGTCACCCAACCAACTGAGCCACCTAGGAACCCTGTGAACATTTTTTATCTACTTTTATAACACCATTTTTAGTGACTGTATGATATTCCACGGTGTGGGTATACTATTATTTATTTAAGTAATATTCTTACTAGATATCTAGTTGGCTCCTGATATTTTTGGTATTGTCAGTAATCCTCTGATAAATATCCTTCTTGATAACTTTTTTTAAAGAGATTTATTTATTTGAGAGAGGGAGAGAGAGCGAACAGGGGAGGGGCAGAAGGAGAGGGAGAGAGAGAATCCTCAATCAGGCTCCCTGCCGAGTGCTGAGCCTGATTAGGGCTTTGATCCTAGGTCCCTGAGATCATGACCTGAGCTGAAATCAAGAGTTAGCCGCTTAACCAACTGAGCCACTCAGGTGTCCCTTGAATTCTCCCATTTTTAGTGAGCTCTCTTGACCCTCTCTCTACCTACCTACCGCTTGGTCTCTTTTCTTTCTGTTTCACAGTTCTTAAAAGTTTATTCTATACTTTCGAAATTTTCATTTACTTTTCAACTCATAATTCCCTGACAACCACTCCCTCCTCTCAGCTGAAACTGTATGCTACCTATGCATTTAGGTCCACTTATCCTTAGCTACCTAGGAAAAGGTGGCAGATAGCATAAAGATAAGATGTCCCAGGGGTATACAGCTGGAGTGAGAAGTGGGCTGTGTTAGTCAGCTCTGACTGCCATAATAAAATACCATAAACTGGATGGCTTAACAAACAGAAATTTATTTTCTCACAGTTCTGGAGGCTGGGAAGTCTAAGATCAAAGTGCTGGCCAATTCAGCTCCTGGTGAAAGCTCTCTCCCTGGCTAGCAGATGACCAACTTCTCGGTGTCCTTGCATTGGAAAGAGAGAGCAAACAGTCTGGTATCTCTTCTTATAAGGACACTAATCCAGTTGTATCAGGGACCTACCCTTATGACCTCATATGACCTTAATTAATTCCCTATAGGTCCTATCTCCGAATATAGTCACATTGGGGGTTAGGGCTTCGACATATGAATTTTGGGAGGACACCATTAAGTCCATATCACGGGCTAATGACCCAATTCTGGAAGACACCTGGGTCTTCATGATGCTCCAGTTTGAAACCCAGCTACCTGCTGGTCACCTACACCTGGAAATCCCATAGGCGTCTCATAGTCAATATATCTTAAACTGAAAACAGGTATCATCATTCTTTCAAGATAAATCCTGGCAGAATCTCTGACCCATATTTCTCCCTCAACTTTATATCAAGCCTAGCTGATTTTACCACCCTCGTTATTTCAAATATGTCTTCTTTGTATATGTCTTTGTTGGTGTCCTCATCATTTTTTCCCTGGCCCAGTGTGAAAATTACTTTACTGGTTTTGCTGTTCCCATCTCACCCTTGCCAGGCTGATACATAAAATGGTGATTTTTCCATCACCCATATTATAAAGCTCAAACTCCATCATGTTGCATAAAAGGCTTACATTATCTTGTACCTCCATCCTATCTAGTCTAATGGTTCTCAAGCTTTTATGGGCATAATAAACACTTCTTGGAGCTTGCTAAAATACAGACGTTCGTTACCAGTCCCCCAGATCCTGATGTGATAGAGCTAGATTAAGACCTAAGAGTCTGTCATTCTATCAGGATTCTCAGGTGATTCTGAAACATGTGGCTCCTCCACATTCAGCCTCATAAAGCACCTCTTTGTTTTTTCACACTTTTGGCTCTAGAAACACACTCATAATTACATTTGCCACATTGTAGTTATCTTTTATATGTCAATCTCCCTATACTGGGCCATGATGAGATTTGATGTGGGCCCAAAGACAAAATGAGAAATGACATGCAGAGATCTCTGACTGGCATGGCAAGAGTGGTCTCCCACGAGAGTAGGTACACCCTTGAATGATGACTGGTTCCCCCTTCAGTCTGGTGGCATAAAGGCCACTGTGCTTCTCAGAGTCCAGTCGGAAAACATAAAACATCTTAGGTATTCCAAAGGCAGGGGATACCAGACAGAGAATGGATTACATAGATGTTGAAAGGCTGAAAGAAGGAAAACAACAACAACAACAACAAAACACTAGGAAGAAGCCACCACTCCTAGGATTGAGCCACCCGAGGAATTACAATGACAAAAAAGCGGTTACAACCCCTGTACCTGGGCAAACACAAGAGTTAACAGAAACTAGAAGACTGGACAGCACTGCACAGAAGGTACTTGGACTTCCAAGGAGGGCCCTCGGATGCCGGATGCGGAAGATGTGAAAAGAAGCTAGGGTCTGGCTTTTGTTGCTGAAGTGAAGCTAACAGGAACTGGAACACAGGAAGTGAGTTTCTTCTTCCCAATCTTGCCCTCCAATAAAACCACCTGTCAGGGGAGTCTGAGAGATGTAGCTGGCAAACTCAAGCCCTACATCACAGAGCAGAATCTAAAAGGGGAGGGGGTTGGGGCTGAGGACCAAACACAGACAAAAACCAGTGCGGTCAGCTAGCCGGTGAGTGCTTCGCCCCTGGCCTGGAGGTTTCTCTTTGACAACCGAATGTCAGGAGCATCTCCCTGAGAAACATGGGAGGCTTTGGGGAGCCACAGCCCCTCACATGTGTCCTTGATAGCATGTGGCTTTTGCACTGCATGTTTACTGATCAAGTGGTTTCAAGGTAAAAACTACCTTAAACCTCATCCTTGTGACAGTTTTGCCAATTTTTGCATCTGAGTCACCTTTGTGGTCTGACTAGCTCATTCTGTCACTAAACTCTGAGGGCTTTAAGAGCAGCCCCCTAGTCCTTATGGTCTTTGTAGCCTCAGAACGTAGTACAGTGCCTGATGCATAGCAGCCCCTTAATACACCTTTTTTAAGTATGAGAAAGCTTATTATGTAAAAAAACAAAGTAGATGTATATGATTTTGTGTAATAGCTTTGTATTCTATGACTCTGGGTAAGTCATTTGCCTGCCCAAAATATTGGTTGCTCCATGTAGTACTGGGTGCTGCTACTTATATTCCTCCCCCAGACAAAATTCAGCAACAAGGAGAAAGGAGGTCAAGGAACGGGGAGAGGAAGCACTGAGAGGCAGACACCATGTCAGTGAGAGACATGAGGACTGCCCCCTGACACTGAAATGGAATGTTTAGCAAGAGGGACAGAATTCCATAACTGTAATGAAATTTTCTACTCTTTTACTACTCTGCAAATGTCATGCTCAGTAACGTTTCTCTATTCTATTGCTTCCCTTCCTTGAAATGTCCTTCATGGGAATGCCTCGTTGCATTCTCAAATGGAGAGTTGTGGATGGTGGATGGAGTGGATGATGGAAAGGAAGTACATAAAAGAGATGCCACCTTTGTCTATCGACTTTACTAGTTTGCTGGTTTCCATACGGCTTCCTGTGGTTTAAAATACACACACACACACACACACACACACACACACACACACACTTACATGCCTTCCAAAAAAAGTATAATCAGTGGGCCCAGCTCAATACCTGTTTTGTGAGAGTTTGTATGGAAGTTCTACAAGTGTCACAGTTACTTGTCTACCCTTGATCAAAGAAAATCCTCCTTTATCGGGATGGCTGTCTTCTTCCCCCAAGCATGTACCTTCAGTAGCATCACATAGAGAAATGAGGATGGGGACACCAGCCGAGCCACCTAGATGAGCCAAACCTACCCCAGCAATCAATGGGGTGACAGACGTTGCAGCTAGATAGTCTTTATATCTGCAATGCCTATTTTCTATATGAACCTTCCATGACTTCTCTGCCCTTGATTTATGACCATGTTTTCCAAATGTATAATGTCTATGGAAGGGTTGAGAAGTTTAAGACTCATGATAACAATATCCAGTATTTACTGAGCAGTTTAATCAACATGAGTCCTGGCAGGAAACAGATAGCACATTCTCCTAGGATTTTTGAAGGCTTTTTTTTTTTTTTTTTTAATCCTGCAGTGTGGGCAGGATTAAGGGAGCCAACAAGAAATAAATGCTGGAGGATCTGAGCACTAGCACCACAGAAAGTTATTATCAGCCCTCTGATAATGGCTGATTCCTGGACAATTCAGAGCTGGAGACATTATGAGAGGCTGTTGAAACTGAGCTGTAGTCAGAGAAGGTCCCTATTAAGACCTTCTCTGGTCTGAAGAAATAACTTCCCCAAACTTTCCCTTCTTTCTTCCAGTCTCCTGACTGACTCCCATTGGCTGGGACCAGACAGAACATAGGCAGAGAAGCCTGGGTGATACCGTTTGTAGAGGTCAGCAGAAAATAATGCGGAAGTACAGAAAATGAACTGGGGCAAAAGGAGAAGATGTCAGGCACTGTGTGAAGTGGGTATTATTGCCAATTTACAGATGAGGAAACAGGCACAGAGAGGTGAAGATCACGCAGTAGGTCCCTGAACTGGGACTCACACCTGGATCTCTAGGCCCCTGGACACCAAGCATTCCATCTCAGTCAGCTGCTTCGACTACACGAGGTCCCCTCCTCCGAATCAGACGGCTTTCTTGCCGGGTAATATTCAGTGAAACTCATGGCAGGTTCTCAACACAGTACGGATTTGAAAAGTCATGAGTTTTATATCATAATTCTAAACAAGAGTCTTTTTTTAGGGCCGCCTGGGTGGCTCAGTCCTTGAAGCATCTGACTCTTGATTTCAGCTCAGGACATGAGCTCAGGGTCACGAGATGGAGCCCTGCATTGTGTTCTGCCCTCAAATGCGGACGGAGATTCTTTCCTTCTCCCTCTGCCCCTCCCCTCACTTGCACTCCTGTGTGCGCGCGCTCTCTCTCTCTCTCTCTTTCTCAAATAAATAAATAAATAAAATCTTAAAAAAGTATTTTTAAGACTTAAGTTATTATTTTTAAAGTTTTTATTGAGGTATAATTGACATGCAACATTATACTAGTTTCAGGTATATGATGTAATCATTCACTATCTCTGCGTATTGAAAAATGCTCACCGCAGTGAGTCTGGTCAACATGTGTCACCATACATAGTTACACATTTTTCTTTTTCTTGTGATGAGGACTTTTAAAATGTACTCCCTTAGCAACGTTCATTATGTGCTACAGTATCATTAACTCTAGTCAGCATGTTGTATATTACATCCCTGTGACATTTACTTTATAACTGGGAACATGTAGCTTTTGACTGCCTTTGCCTTTAATCTAAATGTGTTTAACACTAAAAAATTTTAGTTCTAAGTCTCCACATTTTTCATCACACTTCCTTGTCATATAATCATTTGCTATTATAGAATAAGGCCTTTCTTTGAAGGAGAACACAAACTTATTTTCTGTGGGGATTTATTTATTTTCTTTTCCTTTCTTTAAATTTTATTTTATTACGTTATGTCAGTCACCACACAATACATCACCAGTTTTTGATGCAGTGGTCCATGATGCATTGGAGCGCTGGGGGTTGTACGAAAGCAATGACTTCTGTGGGGATTTAAAAGTGTAATGTTTTAAGAAAGAATAACATTCACCCCGGTGACCACTTAGACGGATAAAGTTTTCTAGAAAATTCGGGGCTTTTTTTTTTAGAAAATCCTGAGGTACATAACAACGTTTTTAGCTGGCACTAATTATCGGAGTGACAGCATGGTATTTTAGAAGAAGCACCGGACTGGGATTCTGAAGCCTGGTTTTAGTTCTAATTCTCCCACTTTGCAGCTCTGTTTACAAAGTGTGTGAACATACCCATGTTCTCATTCTTAACTCTAACATGGAAAACATACTTATATAAAAAGTATATAGGATTGTTGTTAGAATCAAAGGAGATTATGAGGTTGATTTAAGTAATTTTGAAGATGCTCTTCCAGCTCTCAGAGTCTATAAGGTATATCTAAAAGTACTTTATATTATAATCTGTAAAGAACTATTCAAATGGAAAGGCTTATAGGATAAAATGAAACATTGCAGTATTTAAATCGTTGCAGTGTTCTGTCTGGGACTTTTTTTTTATATTGACATAACTATATTAATTTTGAGGTGTATGAGGTAATGATTTGATATGTGAATATATTGAAAAAGTTCTGTCCAGGACTTTATATGAACAAAAAAAACTTTATTTTAATTTTAAGACAGAATTAGAAGGATGAAATGTACCAGACCAAGACAATAACAATTATTTAAGAGGAAGTTATAATTTATTTGAAAAGGATTTTTGTTCATTGCATGTTCCCCAGCCCCCCTTATATTAGCTTCATTTGAAATTACTCCTTGGATTTAGTACACTTGACACATTGAATAAAGATGAGAAAGGCAGAAAGAATGCCTTGTCCCTATCGTGCTAATGTGCTTTCAAGCAGGTAATGATTAACTGGTACACGGCGTCCTGTGGAAACCACGCATGGTACTTGTAGCCATATTCCCAAATTCCACTCAGGAAATGGGGAAGTGGTTCTTCACTTGCCAGAGGAAGCACAAAAGATGCCACTCCTGTGGCATTAGGTAGTAAAATAAAGGAAGAAAAGGGATTTCAAAGGCTAAATTCTAATGTTATTTTTGCATTTATATACACACACACACTCATTTATATATATATATATATATATATATATATATAAATTTCCATAGGTTTACCTAGAATCTGAGGCACTGATGAGTTTGAGTGGTGCTGACAGATGTATGGGAGATGATCCAGGCTGTTGCTCGGCTTTTTCGGATGATTCTGTCATCGAGGAGAAAGCTGGAGATGAAAAGCAGACAGTGGGGGTGGGAACCTTCCAGAAAACTTTTATGTCACTAACCAGTAAGAAGAATTCTGAAACTAAACACTTGCAGATTGGAGGCCTAACTCATAAATATGTTCACTCCTTGACTTTATTTTCGATACGTTCAGTGTACATAATCCACAATCCCTGACAGTGGGCATTGGAGTCAACAGACATGGACAGAGTGTCAGGTATTGAGGAGAAAACGACCACAGTGGTGAAAGATTAAGGAACCAAAGTGTATGAGAAATGGAGGGCGGAGGAGCTATGAAGGGAAGAGATTAGAGAACCATGGGGCCAGGAGGGTCACAGTTTGAACTGTTGGTTGGGTTTAACCAGCAAGAGCAGGCCCACCTTAGAGTGAGGAGCACAGGCACCAGCGTTTGCCTCTGACGTACTGGAGTTTTCAGATCCTGGCAAAGTTACTTCCTTTTCAATGCTCGACTTGCCCGTTTGTAAATGGGAATCATTATGAGATGTGGGGTTGAAATGACATAACATAGGTAAAACCTTTTAGAACACAGACAACTGTTAATAGAAGATAAAATAGTTGCATTGATTGCTTTTATTCACAATAAAAGGCAGAATTAGGTCAACAGATCAAATTTACAGGGCGATTTTCATTCAATATAGAGACTATGGCAATGCTGAAATTTACCTAAATCTACCTGACTGCATCTACAACTTCCTAAATGAAACAAGCAAACAACACGTGCACGTTTTCTTCTCCCTATATTTGTAAATAGCCATCAACACATATTTTTTGAAGCCCCATTATGTCAAAGAACTATACAGCATATAATATCAAGCATTAAAAGTTATGGTTCATGCTTTCAAAATTTTACTAATCCCAGGACATCCTGAAAATTTAGTAAAACCGCATTTCAACAAGAACATAGCAGCATCTATACAAAGACTCAAGAAGTTAAAATGTTTGTATAAACAACGTGTCTTCTAGGACACTGGGGCTTGGGTTGAGCCATCAGGATCAATAACATTTTCATTTATATAAGAAAAAACAGAAAAGTTCAGATTTCAGCCACACAACTGTAAAAACCTCTTTCTATATTTTGTGTATTCCAGGGGTCTCACTTGTCTGAGACTCTGAAAATTGATCCTTATCCATCTGCTCAAACATTTAAAGATAAAAAGAAATCCATAGAGATTTTTTTCAATCAAAATTATCTTGAGTAATCAGTATCAGTGTTATATTTATTTTCTCTTTTCTTAACATAGGGTGGAATAAAATGCCAATGAACCCTCAAAAGGGAAATTTATACTTTCCCTAAATTATTTATCTTATACCATCTTTTCTCTTTTTTGAGATAATTGCATCTTTTGGAAAATGAAAAAATTCTCTCACCTTTTTTAAGTCTTTTCTCAAATGTCTCTATCTCAATGAGGATTACTTTGGCCATGCTGTTTAAAGTTACACATGCTCTGCTCCCTGCCTTCCTGGTCACTCTTACTTAGCTTTCCTTTTCCTTTTCACTGTTATCTTTGATGTGTGGTATAATTTCCTTGTTTGTTATATTTATCATTCCTTGTTTATCTCCCCCTGGAGAAAATCAGCTTCTTGGCTTTGGTCTGGGCAATGATCTTTTGAATATGACAACAAATACACAGGAAATAAATTATAAATAAACAAATGAGGGGTGCCTGGGTGGTTCAGTCGGTTAAGTGTCTGCCTTCAGCTCTGGTCATGATCCCGGGTTCCTGAGATCAAGCCCTGCATTGGGCTCCCTGCTCAGAGGGGAGTCTGCTTCTCCCACTCCCTCTGTTTCCTGTACCCCCACCCCCGCTCATGCTTTGTCTCTCTCAAAAGAAATTAAAAATAAAAAAATAAACAAATGGGGCTCCAGGGAAAGATGGCAGAGGAGTAGGGGACTCTATTCTAACTGGTCCCCGGAATTGAGATGGATATCGACCAGACCACTCTGAACACCCTGAAGTCAGCCTGAGATGTAAGAAGATAGATCTGGAACTCAATCACAAGAAAAAATTTGGAAGAAATTCAAACACTTGGAAGCTAAAGACCACTATGCTCAAGAATGTTTGGGTCAACCAGGAACTCAAAGGAGAACTTAAACAATTCATGGAAACCAATAAGAACGAAAACACATCCATCCAAAACATATGGGATCCTGCAAAGGCGGTTCTAAGGGGGAAATACATAACCAACCAAGACTCCCTCAAGAAAATAGAAAAATCCCGAATTCACCAACTAACTCTACACCTTAAATAACTAGAGAAAAAGCCACAAATGATGCCTAAGCCATGCATTAGAAGAGAAAAAATTAAGAGTAGAGCAGAGATCAATGAATTAGAAACCAGACACAGTAGATCAGATCAACAAAGCTAGAAGCTGGTTCTCTGAAAGAATTAATAAGATTGATAAACCACTGGGCAGACTCATCCAAAAGAAAAGAGAAAGGACCCAAATTAATAAAATTATGAATGAAAGGGGAGAGATCACAACTAACACCAAGGAAATAGAAACAATTATTAGAAATTATTATCAACAACTATATGCCAATACATTGAGCAACCCGGAAGAAATGGATGCCTTCCTGGAAACCTATAAACTCCCAAGACTGAAACAGGAAGAAACTGACAACCTGAATAGGCCAATAATAACCAGTAACGATATTGAAGCAGTGATCAAAAACCTCCCAAAAAACAAGAGTCCAGGACCTGATGGATTCCCTGGGGAATTCTACCAAACATTCAAAGAAGAAATAATACCCATTCTCCTGAAGCTGTTTCAAAAAATAGAAACAGAAGGAAAGCTTCCAGACTCATTCTATGAGGCTTGCATTACCTTAATCCCCAAACCAAAGACCCCATCAAAAAGGAGTACTTCAGACCAATATCCTTGATGAATATGGATTCCAAAATTCTCAACAAAATCCCAGCTAATAGGATCCAACAATACATTAAAAGGATCATCCACCACGACCAAGTGGGATTTATCCCCGGGATGCAAGGGTGGTTCAACATTCGCAACTCAATTGGTGTAATAGAACACATCAATAAGAGGAGAGAGAAGAACCATATGGTCTTCTCAATTGATGCAGAAAAAGCATTTGACAAAATACAACATCCTTTCCTGATTAAAACTCTTCAGAGTATAGGGATAGAGGGAACATTCCTCAAGTTCATAAAATCGTCTATGAAAAACCCACAGTGAATATCATCCTCAACGGGGAAAAGCCGAGAGCCTTTCCCTTAAGATCAGGAACACGACAAGGATGCCCACTCTCACCACTATTGTTCAACATGGTAGTAGAAGTCCTAGCAACAGCAATCAGACAACAAAAAGAAATAAAAAGTATTCAAATTGGCAAAGAAGAAGTCAAACTCTCTCCTTTCGCAGATGACATGATACTTTATGTGGAAAATCCAAAAGACTCCACCCCAAAATTCCTAGAACTCATACAGCAATTCAGTAACGTGGCAGGATACAAAATCAACGCACAGAAATCAGTTGGTTTCTTATACACTAACAACGCAGCTGTATAAAGAGAAATTAGAGAAACGATTCCATTTACAATACCACCAAAAAACCGTAAGATACCTTGGAATAAACCTAACCAAAGAGGTAAAGGATCTATACTCTAGGAACTACAGAACACTCATGAAAGAAATTGAAGAAGACACAAAAAGATGGAAAAACATTCCATGCTCATGGACTGGAAGAATAAACATTGTTAAAATGTCTATGCTGCCCAGAGCAATCTATACCTTCAACACCATCCCGATCAAAATTCCAATGAGACTTTTCAAAGTGCTGGAACAAACAATCCTAAAATTTGTATGGAATCAGAAAAGACCCTGAATTGCCAACAAAATCTTGAAAAAGGAAAACAAGGCTGAGGGCATCACATTGCCCGATTTCAAGCTATACTACAAAGCAGTGATCACCAAGACAGCATGGTACTGGCACAAAAACAGACATATAGACCAATGGAACAGAATAGAGAGCCAAGACATGGACCCTCAACTCTATGGTCAAATAATCTTTGACAAAGCAGGAAAAAATATGCAATGGAAAAAAGACAGTCTCTTCAATAAATGGTGCTGGGAAAATTGGACAGCTATACACAGAAGAATGAAAGAAGAATGAAAATGAAGAATGAAGAAGAAAGAAACTCGACCATTATCTAACACCATACACAAAGATAAACTCAAAATGGATGAAAAAACCTCAATGTGAGACAGGAATCCATCAAAATCCTAGAGGAGAACATAGGCAGTATCCTCTTCGACATTGGCCACAGGCACTTCTTTCAGGATACATCTCCAAAGGCTAGTGAAACAAAAGCAAAAATGAACTTTTGGGACTTCATCAAGATAAAAAGCTTCTGCACAGCAAAGGAAACAGTCAACAAAACAAAGAGGTAACCCACAGAATGAGAGAAGATATTTACAAATGACACTACAGATAAAGGGCTGGTATCCAAGATCTATAAAGAACTTCTCAAACTCAACACCCAAAAAACAAATAATCAAGTAAAAAATGGCCAGAAGACATGAACACTTCTCCAAAGAAGACATGTGAGTGGCTAACAAACACATGAAAAAATGTTCATCATCATTAGCCATCAGGGAAATTCTAATCAAAACCACATTGAGATACCACCTTACACCAGTTAGAATGGCAAAAATTGATGAGACAAGAAACAACAAATGTTGGAGGGGTTGTGGAGGAAAGCGAACCCTCTTACACTGTTGGTGGGAATGCAAGTTGGCACAGCCACTTTGGAAAACAGAGAGGAGGTGCCTCAAAATGTAAAAATAGAGCTACCCTATGACCCAGCAATTGCACTCCTGGGTATTTACCCCAAAGACACAGATGTAGTGAAAAGAAGGGCCACATGCACCTCAATGTTCATAGCAGTGTTGTCTGCAATAGCCAAACTGGGGAAAGAGCCGTGATTCCCCCAACAGATGAATGGATAAAGAAGATGTGGTCCATATATACAATGGAATATTATTCAGTCATCAGAAAAGATGAATTCCTAACTTTTACATCAACATGGATGGGACTGGAGGGGATTATGCTAAGTGAAATAAGTCAAGCGAGAAAGTCAATTATCATAGGGTTTCACTTATTTGTGGAACATAAGGAATAGTGTGGAGGACATCAGGAGAAGGAAGGGAAAAATGGAGGGAATATCAGAGGGGGAGATGAACCATGAGAGACTGTGGACTCCGGGAAACAAATTGAGGGTTTAAGAGGGGATGGATGGGTTAGACCAATGATGGATATTAAGGAGGGCACGTACTGCATGGAACACTGGATGTTATACACAAACAATGAATCGTGGATCACTACATCAAAAACTAATGATGTATTGTATGGTGACTAACATAACATAATAAAATTAAAAAAATAAAAAAATGGGATTGAATCCAACTAATAAGCTTCTGCACAGCAAAGAAAACAACCAACATCAACAGAGTGAAAAGGCGACCTATGGAATGAGAGAAAATATTTGCCAACCATATATCTGATAAGAGGTTATTATCCAAATTAAATAAGGAACTCCCAAAGTTCAGTAGCAAAACAAAAACACAACACAAAACAAAACAAATAAACTGATTGAAAAATGTGCAAAGGACCTGAACAGACATTTTCCAAAGAATACATACAAATGACCAACAAGTACAAGAAAAAGTGCTCAACATCACTTATCATCACGGAAATGTAACACCACAATGAGATATCACTTCATACTGTTAGAATGGCTTTTATCCAAAAACCAAGAAATTACAAGTATTGGCAAGACTGTGGCAGAAAAGGACAATGGTACATCATTGGTAGGAATGTAAATTGGTTCACCTGTTATGGAAAAAGGTTTTTCAAAAAATTGAAAATAGACCTACCATATGATCCAGCAATACCACTTCTGGGTATACACCCAAAGGAAACGAAATAGGACCTTGAAGAGATATTTGTACTCCCATGTTCATTGCAGCATTATTCACGGTAGCCAAGACATGGAAACAGCCTGTCTGTCAATGGTTGAGTGGATAAAGAATATATAATAAAATATTATTCAGCCTTAAAAACAATGAAATCCTGCCACTTGTGACAACTTGGATGAACCTGGAGGACGTTATGCTGAGTAAAATAAACCAGATAAATACTGCGTGATCTTACTTAAATGTGGCATCTAAAATCGTCAAACTCATAGAAGCTGAGAGTAGAATGGTAGTTTTCAGGACTGGAGGGAGGGAAAAATGGGGAGAAGTTGATCAAAGGGTACAAAGTTTCAGTTATGTAAGATGAGAAAGTTCTGAGACTTAATATATAGCAATATGACTATGGTTAACAATACCATATTGTATATTTGAAATTTGCTAAGAGGGTAGATGTTATGTGTTCTTACCACACACAAAAAAGGAAGAAAGAAAATGGTAACTATGTGAGGTGACAGATATGTTAATTAGTTTAATTGTGATAATTATTTTACAATGTATAAATATATGAAAACATGAAGTTTACACTTTAAATACAATTTTTTGGCAAAAGAAAAAAAATAGAATTAGAGGATTTATTGGAAGTCTAATTAGTCCAAATGAGTTTCCATTGTGTAGCCTGACATGATGTTAATCACATAGAATGTTGGTTTAATAGCTCTGGAGGTTCTTGGATAAACATTTGACTCTTTTACAGATCAGGTTTTTCTAAAGATTTAGGGCAGTTAAAAACCAGTTCCTGGAAGACAGGAACACTTTCTTTGTGCTCTCATGATTTCTGATTTTATGTCCTATTATATTGAACTAAAATTTCTGCTTTACCTGTTTTCTCCACTACTCTGTAAACTCCTCTAAGAAAGGAACTATTTTTCTCTGTTGTATCCACAGTGGCTAGCACAAATAAGTACTGATAAATATTTTTGGGTATATTAATATTTTATAGACAGTGCTGATGAAGGGATTAAATTTTTATATAGAGCAATGATTTTTCTTTAAGGCTACCAACAGGCATTTCCTGGCTAATAACTATTGGAGCATCACTGGCTTACATCAATGGCTTTTAAACTTTTCTAGCTGTAATGTGCAGGAAGAAATCATTTTGAATGTTGTGATCAAGTTCACACAATCATACATACACATATGAAAATTTTGAAAGTTCTATAAAGGCTGTAGTTAATAATACTGCATTGTATATTTAAAAGTTTCTAAGAGAATAGATCTTAAAAATTCTCATTACAAGAAACAAAACTATGTGTGGTAATGGATATTAACTGAACTCACTGTAGTGATAACTTTGCAGTATATACAGACATTGGATCATTATGTTATACACTTGAAATCAATACAATATTCTATGTCAGTTATATCTCAATACAAAAAATAAAAAAATAAAAATTTCCATGAAATAACTCATATACTTCCTACCAGTTTTGCACTCTGACATTTCCTATTTTATTTAATGTCATTAAAAACATTTTGGTTGGCTCCATGAAATCGATATCATCCCTCACAATGGGCATCATGACCAGCAGCTTGAAGAATGCTGCTCTGGTGGTTTATGTCCCTCGCTATCCTGCAAAACCTGATGTCTACAAAACAAAACACACGTATCAAGTAAGAGCATAAAAAAAGCAACATGGTGGTGAAATTCAGAGCAAAAGGGAGCAAGGAGGAAATGGTAAGGGACAGATCTATGGAAACACTTGAGGAAGTGAGTTTTAAACTGGATTTGGAGAAAGTAGGTGGTATTGAACTGGCAGAAATAAAAAAGAACAGGGCCTAGGCAAAATTTTAGGATTTTGATGTTTCCTGGTCCTCAACTGCTGTCAAAAAGGTATCTGAGTGAGCTGTAACAGATTTGGGAGCAAAATAGTAATAAAAAGAGATTTGCAGATTGCTTCACCTCCATCTTTTAAGTTGTCACTACTATTTTAAGAAAATGAAGCTTGACATGGTAGACTAGGTGTTATTGGTGTGAAAACAAGAAGAAACTTGGCCTAATTTCAACAGATTGGTGAGCGAATGTACTTCTCTGTCTTTAAAGTTTGTATGTATAGTGATGTTTAAAAATGATATTCTGCTCTAACAGACTTCTGTTTTAAATAAAAGACTATCTCCATAATGGTTAAGGGTCCAAGACAGATGAAATAGAAAGTGGTTTCAAATACGAACTTTAATCAAAATCTCAAGGACAGATTTCTGAGTTGTGGACATGTCTTTGCAACTGAGTTCCTTTCACGTGGGCAACTCTGTGTCATAGGATTCTACTTGTGTACCCCTGGGGACTGAAGGATTGACTTCAGGGGTTGAATGCTTCTCTCAAGCTCTGCTGGTGATGGTGGAGAGTCTGAGCCACCGTTACGGATGCCTGTGAACTGGAGAATGGAGGGAAGACAGTTAGGACAAGGTCCTCACTCTGAGTATATTAAGAGATAGAAGCAGATAAGAAAAGCCTTGCTTAGGCAGTATTTTGTAGAGGGTAGCTAGCCTTGTTCACTCACTTTGGGAAATACAACTTTACAATTGTCAGTTTTCTTTATCAATGCTTGGGAAGGCTCTTGACTTGGGTTTTATAAAGAAAACCCAAAGATTAACTGGAAAATATGAACCTACATGTTGGAATCAGAATTTTGAACAGTTAATGAAACTGCTAAGTGGATTATGATGATTGCATCAATCTTCTATGGCTCTGACATTCATTAATAATTTCATTTTACAAGGGAATTGTTGAGCTTTTTCCAGGTGAAATTGATGGAAATCTCTCCTGGTCTGCTCTCTGTTCTATTCTGCTTTTGTTATTCTGTTTTTCTCATTATTTTCTTCTTTGCCCTGTGCTGTTCTGGTTCCATGTCTGTTTGCACTGAGAATGCTTTCTGCCTGGTGTTAGTTAGAGTTTGTAATATCAATTTCAGAGAATTTCAATTCTCAGTACCTATCTGCAATTATTTAAGGGGTAGGATGTGGAGTCTTTGTAGCTTTTTGTTTCTACTGAACAGTTTTTGAGGGGGTGTGAGGGCTGTTTTATCCATTTGGCTAAAATGTTTAAAATCCTCGAAAATATTTAAGACTCAAAAAGACAAAATCTCTTTAAAAATAAATTGCAATGTCAAAATTGATAGGAATTTCAAAAGCAAAATTACAAAAATCTTTTCACATTTTAAGGCACACAGTTACATTTCGTGCAGGATATGGGTATATTTTAACATGCTTGATATTATAACAAGTTAGACAGGATGCCCTGTTTCTCTGCCTCAGAGCTTTCTCCAAGCTAAGAGAAATGGATCAGTTCTCGCAGGCAAGCAGGGCAGGGAGTTCAGAGGAGTTGATGTCCTCAGGGCAACCCTTGGCCAATGGGGAGTGGGAGCCAACAGACATATGCCCAGACATATGGATAATGCTGGATGTATTCCATATGTTTCTCTGAGGACTTATGGAAACAACCCTGCTGCCCACAGCAGCACCTTGTTAACACACCCTTGTCCTGGCTCTTCCTCCCTTCCTGTGTTGCTCTCCCCACCTCTCCCCTCAGCCCTACTTCCTCAGACTCCTCAAGTAAATACCTGCAGCCAAGTCCTTGTCTCAGGTTTTGCTCCAGAGGAGTCCAAATCGAGACACCCAGGAATCCATCTTTCTACTTATAAAAATTGCTGCAGCCCTTTTCTTTTTCTTCTCTTGAAGTCTCAAATATCTGTGCAGGGAAAAGTTTAGAACCTGTTTTGACCCCCTCCATTCTGTAAAAAGAGAGCAGTTTTCATGTTGATATCCAGATGGAGGCCTAAATGTCCATGTGGGCAGAGGTCCTTGAATTCTAAGGTCTTTCCTGGGTGTCCCTGTGCTATGTGCCCTTGCTGGCTGCATCTTTCTGAGATTTTATTGAATGACCAATGGCCCCCACTGTAGTAGAATTTCAAATAACTTGGGAATATAAGACATGAGAAGATACTAGAGTGGTAATACTTAACACTTACTAATAGAGTTTGATGATACACGAAGTTAGGTACTATATATTCTTCAGGCACAATTAAAAGAGCCATGTGAAGCAAGGTTTGCTGCATAAAGATTGGAGGTAAGAAGAGTTGTTAAGGGATTGCTTTCAGAATATATTATAAATGAGGAAACCTTGTACCAGGGTGATGATGGCTGGGGAACACCAAATCTGGGGGGTGTTGCAGATCAAAATTCTTTGGTATTTAATATATAATGAAATCTGTAATGTAAGTCACAGAGAAAGAAGGCAAAGCAACTAAAGGAAAATGGCAGTGGAGAAGTTGGTGGTAGAAGTGGCACGGACTACCTATGGAAGCTCCAGATAATGAGTCAACGTTTGCTGTGTGAACTGGTTTTTGCCAGGGTGCAATGTGCAAAAGGTTTTTGAAACTTTTATTGTAGTTTCTCTAAAAGATAGAAGACTGGATTGGCAGAAGTGTAAATCATCACTGTGTCAGACAAGGCTGTTCTAAGTCAATTAGGAAAACACACTTCTCTTTTTTCACATTATGGATTATTTACTGTGCATTCATTGGCTATGTTCAGTAGGTAAAGTTATTGGGTGGTAAGTGTCACTATTTAACACTGATGGATAATGTGGTTTTAGGGAAAAGCTACGATAAACAGAAGAACATACATTTTTTTCATCAACCTACATTCTGATCTGGGCAAGTATTAGTATTAATGTGGAACTCATTTTGGGAAGTTTTGCCATCAGGTGCTATTAGGTGCCAAAAATATCTGATTTTTGTTTATGAGGCAGATTTATATGAAGAGATGTTTGTAAAAATCGAGATGTAAATTACACTTTATATGGAAGCAGACAGAATTTATTGAAGTAGACAAAGTCAGGATTATACTGACTGTGATAGCAGAATTGGAAAGAAATGAGCTCTTTTTTTTTTAAAGAAATGAGCTCTTAAAAGAACTAGTACAAAATTATTTTTTAAATAAGTTAGAGGAATATAGGATTTATCATCTAAGCAAGACTCTTTAGGAAGTAATTTTCTTGAGTTCAGTTTAACGTTTTATTCTTAGGCTATTAAAATTTCAGCTTGATCTTTTGAAAGTAGGGAACTTATTTTTTTTCCTTTTTATATATTTAGTATCTGATTTGACTAAAGAATTTTCAGATGTTACTCTATGTCAGATATTGTGAGGGTACAGATATGTACATGATGTAAAAGCATGTGGAACATTACTGTGACAAGCGTGTGTATGTATGGCAAAATCTAAACATCAAGGGAAGCAGACACTGACGTTAGACCAGTGCTTATTCTGGAAAGAGGATGGAAATAAGGTGCAGAGATTGAATTAAATATAACCACATTTGTGATATCTTAAGTATTTTCGAAGGACCTAGAATAAAGATTGAAGTTATATATCTTTAAATGTTAATATGATTAATGTCATATTTTAAGAGTATGCAGCGTGAGTGCACAGGTGCATACTATTTTCTGCAAGTTTGGAATATTTCGTAATGAAAGAAAAATGATCTCTACTTTTCAAGAAATTTCCTATTATGGAATAATAATTCACAAAAATTGACTACAATCAGGTAGCTGTTGGCATTCTGACGTAGAAGCAAATCCATAATTAAGATCTCTGTGTTCTAGCTTTTGGGTTTCACTTTTTGAGCAGGTATAGTACTTTTGAGCAGGCCTGTTTAATATTTTTTATGTAAGACAACTTAGGGTTCGTATTGGGGGTAAAGCATATGTAGATAATTGATTATGGATTTTAGGTTATTCCATGCTCATGACCAAGTCATGGATCTAAGAAAATACAGTTAAATGGATGTTCTCTTGTGTCTTATTGTTATCAGGGTTATAACATTGATTCTTTTGTGTTGCAAAAGGACTGAAGGATTAAACTGGTAAGACTGGCCATTTTACTATTAGGTGCCATTTTGGAACGATGAGAGGAAACCTGGCATTTTGCTTTTGAGAACTGTTTATTGATGTTAATTAAGTCCATTTGTGCCTCCCAGGCTTGGACAGGTGTAATTTGTCCAGTTTTGCAAATACATAGGGGAAAAAAAACATGGGTGAGAAAATGGAGTGTCACAATTCATTCAGAAAATCAGAAAACCCTCAAAGATGAATCAGATTTTGGAAAATGTCTACATAGCATGCCAGTAGACAAGGTCCAATGAGTTGGTTGGTCCTCATCAGTAAAGTTTTTGTAACTGACACTTGGTGCATCTTCTACGAACAGGTTCTTGGTAGAACCAACAAAGTAATAGCCTGAAAACAGCAGAAAAAAACGATGAGAAAATGGAATTGAAAAGTGTTTTTGTTAAGAGATATACTCAAGAGCACTGAAGTAAGAAATAAAGGATGGTGTAAGACTGAAAAAGAGATATATTTTGTCTTTACAAGCTAATAAAGGTCAAACAATGTAATTAGACTACTTTGAACTTACACTCATGAGTATTTTGCCAGGGTGAGAAGATGCTGGGGAAGAGGCTTCATGATACAAATTTTGCTAAGGTAGAGTTCAAGCTTAGTTTGCTTTGTTTTATCAGCTTGCAAAATTAAAAAAAAAATGTAATGACCAAATCTCAAATTTTATGTTTTAATTTATTAGAATAGTGTGGAGGTGGCCAGAACACAACCAACTTTTGATATATACATTCAAAATCTTATCGGGGTTTTCCAGGACAGAGATTTTGGTAAGGCAGGTGTTAAGGCAGGATTTATAACTAAACTGGAGACCTGCTAAGTTCTTGTGATTAACTGCACTCAAACTTATCTTTCTTCAAGGATACAGAAACAAAGAGAGGAAGTACAATTTAGAGAGAATGACTATTTTCCAGGAAATGATATAGCATAAACCTTTGGAAATAGAGCAGTTTGAGGGACTACCCCACATTCTTTTTATTAGTATTTTGTTTTAAGAAATAATTTGATTATTATAGAGAATATTTTTGGTTAAAATTATGAACCATTTTTGGTTAAAATAATGAACCATTGCTCGGGGCCCCTGGGTGGCTTAGTTGGTTAAGCTACTGCCTTCTGCTCAGGTCATGATCCCAGAGTCTTGGGATCGAGCCCCGCGTCAGGCCCCTTAGCAGGTCTCCAGTTTAGTTATAAATCCTGCCTTAACACCTGCCTTACCAAAATCCAAGTTCCTCTCCACCAGAAAGTTTCCTGCACTGCCCTCTGCTGGAAGAGCAGCTCACCACTCAGCTGGGCTGGGTTGGGGTCTAGCCATTATTCAATGATGGGAGGACTAGGAATCTCTCCTCCCTCTGCTCTTTCAGTTATAAACTCTGCCCCTTTGGATAGCTCTAACATGTTCAGACATGCCACCCTCTTTAGGACAACTTAGTTGTTTAAGGCTGAGCTGCCCTTGAGCAGTTCCCTTAAGATGGGGTCTTCTTGACTCCTTGCTCAAGTTCTCCTTTATGATTGCTCTTCTTTCCCCAAGGAAATGAGAATGGGCTGTAGAATTATGGCCCAAGTTTTATTCCAGCTCAGTGAGAAAATCTCTAATCTTCATATGTTGGCTAGCAGCCCACTTATTCTCTAGTTTACACTAATTCTTTACAAGACGGGAATAGCGAAATAGCTTAAGCCTTTCTGACACCATATCCAGATGAAGGGTGGCTGCTAAGATGGAGCTTTATGTTGAAGGGAGGAAGCTGTCTTCAGACTTCAAAAGTTAGACTCTAGAGCCTTTGTTTTACTTGAATAAAGCCAAATTAATAACTAATTCTTTATTAGTTGTCACTTCTTTCTTGTAATGAGCAATGGTTCATTATTTTATTTTATTTTTTTAAAGATTTTATTTTATTTATTTATTTGACAGAGAGAGAGAGAGAGAGAGCAGGAGAACACAAGCAGGGGGGAGTGGCAGAGGGAGAGGAAGAAGCAGGCTCCCAGCTTAGCAGGGAGCCTGACGCGGGGCTCGATCCCAGGACTCTGGGATCATGACCTGAGCAGAAGGCAGTAGCTTAACCAACTAAGCCACCCAGGGGCCCCGAGCAATGGTTCATTATTTTAACCAAAAATGGTTCATAATTTTAACCAAAAATATTCTCTATAATAATCAAATTATTTCTTAAAACAAAATACTAATAAAAAGAATGTGGGGTAGTCCCTCAAACTGCTCTATTTCCAAAGGTTTATGCTATATCATTTCCTGGAAAATAGTCATTCTCTCTAAATTGTACTTCCTCTCTTTGTTTCTGTATCCTTGAAGAAAGATAAGTTTGAGTGCAGTTAATCACAAGAACTTAGCAGGTCTCCAGTTTAGTTATAAATCCTGCCTTAACACCTGCCTTACCAAAATCCCCAGGATAGAGGTCTAAAGAAAATTCCTCTGAGAGACAAACTGAGGGTTTTAGAGGGGAGAGGGGTCGGGGGATGGGTTAACCTGGTGATGGGTATTAAGGACGGCACATACTGCATGGAGCACTGGGTGTTATACAAAAACAATGAATCGTGGATCACTACATCAAAAACAAAGGATGTATTGTATGGTGACATTACATAATAAAATAAAATTAAAATAAATAAATAAATAAACAAAAATGTGATCGTTGGGGTGCCTGCCTGGCTCAGCAGGTGGAGCATGTGACTCTTGATCTCAGGGTTGTGAGTTCGAGCCCCACATTGGGTATAGGGATTGCTTGAAAATAAAATCTTTAAAAAAAAAAAAAGAAAATTCCTCATCAAAGGAATTTGGTACTACTAATTGAAGGGCACACAGGGGCTGTGGAAAGTGGTGGGACTTGGTGTTGCTTCTGCTTTTCTGGTTGTGTGGAAAGATGAGGTGATTTATCCCTTTTCCCCTTTTTGTGTCTTCTCTTCCTCATAGTTAATAAAAAGGGGAAACTTTTAGTATAATTATGTATTGAAGTGATTATGGAAGACAATGTCAGTAAGAGGAGCTTTTTTTCTTGTTGATTGAGACTTTGGAACATGGTTCCTTGTGGACCGGAATGTGACCCTAAAAAAACCAGCAAAAAATATTTTGCATCTGTCACGTTCATGATTAGATTGAACATTAAAGGAAATGAGTTGCAGCACATAAAAGGTGTGTACAAATATAGTTTGGCCCTTGAACAGTGTGGAGGTTGGTGTGCTGACTACTGTGCAGTTGAAAATCCATGTATAATGTTGAGTCCCCCTGGAGCACTTGGGTGGCTCAGTCGGTTGGGTGTCTGCCTTTGGCTCAGGTCATGATCTCAGGGTCGTCCAGGGATGGAGTCCAGTGTCGGGCTCCCTGCTCAGCAGGGAACCTGTTCCTCCCTCTCCCTCTGCCCCCCTGCTTGTGTGCTCTCACTCGTTTGCTCCCTCTCTCAAATTAATAAGTAAAATCTTTAACTTTGACTCCCCCAAAACTTAACTACTAATAGCCTACTCTTGATCAGAAGCCTTATTAATAGTGTAAACAGTTGGTTAACATATATTTTGTATGTTATATGTATTATGTACTGTAATCTAACAATAAAATAAACTGCACAAAAGAAAATGCTATTAAGAAAATCATCAGAAAGAGAATATATATTTACAGTATTGTACAGTATTTATTTTTTAAAAATTTGCTTATTAGTGGACCCATGCACCTCAAAACCACATTGTTCAAGAGTCAACTGTATAGCACATTTCAATTTAATAACCATCACATTTTCAAAGTCATATTTTAACAAGTCCTTTGGTCAGTTGAAATTTTTACCTACTTGTAAAATTAGGACTGGTCTGACCCACATTTTCAAATATCATCCCTTATCCTCCTAGATAAATCCATTCCCTCCTGCTGTGCCTAAGAAGGGTTTTGAGTGGGGCGCCTGGGGGGCTCAGTTGGTTAAGCATCTGCCTTTGGCTCAGGTCATGATCCCAGGGTCCTGGGATCAAGCCCTGCGTCGGGCTCCCTGCTCGGCAGGGAGTCTGTTTCTCCCTCTCCCACTCCTCCTGCTGTGTTCCCTCTCTCATTCTGTCTCTTTCTGTCAAATAAATAAATAAAATCTTTAAAAAAAAAGAATTGTTTTGAGTATCTTCCTCATGTGTCTGCCTTTAATGAATCATTATGTTATTTACTGTCCATTTATCTGTGAGAGGGCTTCTGAGAGAAGAAGCGCTGAGCACTCCACATGAGCACACAGTGTCTGTACAGGGAAGACTCTGAAATACCATGTGTGACTTTTGACTGGTACTCACTGCTCCTCAGCTCTACCCACCTGCAGTGATTCCCCGGAAACAGAGCCTCCTGATGTGTCCTGCTGTACACTAGTTTTAGAAGGGTACCTGCAGTTGTTCCACAATAGTAGCATTTTTTTTTTTTAATAAAGGTCTTTTGACTAATGGGAGCAAAGCTGTGCCCTGCTTTCCAGATCTGAGATTTGGAAGAGGGGGCTAAGTAGGGGCCTAATATTCCCTCTCACATGCCCTTTCCATGATTCTTTCTTTTTAAAGGATTTTATTTATTCATTTGAGAGAGAGAGAATGAGAGATAGAGAGCACGAGAGGGAAGAGGGTCAGAGGGAGAAGCAGACTCCCGCCGATCAGGGAGCCCGACGTGGGACTCGATCCTGGGACTCCAGGATCATGACCTGAGCCGAAGGCAGTCGCTTAACCAACTGAGCCACCCAGGCGCCCCTGTTTTTTTTCTTTTTTTTGATACTTCTTGTGGTTATATGTTTTTTTTTTTCTTCCCTCCTCCTCCTTCCTGCAATCTGTTTAAGGCAGTTGTAAGATTGTTATAATAAAGTGTCAGTCAGCCCTAAACAAAGAAGGTATGGACAGGAGGAAGGAGAATGAAAAAGGGTATATCTGGAGAACTTAAGTTCTAGTTAAGGAAGATCTGAACTTTCTCTACAATCCTCCATTATACTTGAGTTGGCCTTTGGAAAGTGCTCCGGGAGAGAACGTTGCCATGTGAATTCCCAAGGTGCCTGAGTTAACGGGCCACAGCAGTGGTTCTCAAGTCTGTGTAAAGATCAGAATCACCTGGGAAACCTTTAAAAACTATTCCCCAAGATCGGGTTTATTAGATGTGGGGTGAGCATGGAAATCTCTATTTCTAAAATGTTCACTTGATTTTGATGGTAAATCCTATTTAGAAACCCTTGCTTGGTGGTATTAACGATAGAATTTGGGAATGGATGTTAGAGTGAGGGTGAGTACTACATGACAATTAAGCACAATAAAGAGGCCAAGTGATGTTTCCTATCACCGTTCTTTGGCAGAGAAAAGTCTGATGGTGGTCTTAATTAAACCTGACTTTTGGCATCAGCCTGTATAGCCATATCTGAGGAAAAGTCCCTTGTACAGGGGACCTAAAGGGGGGAGGTGAGGAGAAATATTAGATATATAACATTACCTATTTTATTTCTGCAACTCTGATGTCAAGTTTACATTCTTTGATTGGCATGCTACACTTCCTTGGGGAGGAAATTACAAATCAGAATGAGCACTTGAGAGGCATGCTTTCTTGGAACACGCTCAATTATAGTTGAGGCCATCCATTATCCACCAGCAATATTTACTGCTCTGAGAATATCGTTTCCACCTGCCTGCCTTCTGGCCAAGGGGGAAAGTAGAGGCTCTGAACGGCCAAGCCGGATTAAATGTGAACAGGCAGCTTTATTTTCTTTATCGTCATTGGACAAGCAAACTGAGCACATTTAAATTTCGGGATTATGAAAATTGAAGAGATTTAGGAGAAATTTACCTTCATCCTCACTTTTACTACATCTTGAAAAAGTGTCTAGACTGAGAAGCTATTTGAGGAATTTACCTAATGGCTCTTTTGTGGAGTGAAAAAGACTAATTAGTTGTTTTCATTGATAAGGTCCCCAGATAATTGCTCAAGTCTTTCTGTCAGCCTGGATAATAATAAAAGGAGTAGTTATGTAACCCAAATAATTCTTGACTATGTTGAAATCTATTTCCGCCTGTTGGCTCATCTCCCAAACATGAGTTTGGTTAGTTTAATGCCGTGGGTACCCCTCCTTGCACCTTCCCTTGTAGATGTGGCTCAGTAAATCGCACAGCTCAGCCTCCACCGGTTCTCTTTACATATTTCCCTCCACAAAGTCCCCCGAGGTAACTGCTAAAATCTCTCTCCTCTTCCTCTCTGGGACCTTGATTGCCACACTGCCCTTTATCTCACTTCCTTCCAAAATCTGGATCCCCTACACATGGCAATTGCTTTTGCACAGCTCCCTGGTAACTGGTCTTTGTTCTCGACTTTACTGATCCTCTCCATCCCAGCAAATGAATAAAATTAGCTATCCCAGCTTTAACACAACTACTATTACTATTATTACCATTATCCCTATCTTTACTATTACTACTCTTATTATCCTCACCAGCGATGTAGATGATAGTAAAATGATTCCAACTAGCTTCTGTTGACCACTTATACCAAGTGAGAAGTCCTTTGCATGCAGGTAAGAAAATAAACTCAGTGATTTGCTGACAGTCACCAGTTCCTAAATGGAGGCCAAATTTTAGAACATATGAGTTTGTAGCTTGTACTCTTTGTGTTATAATGGCATTTAAGTTCATCAATAGAATGCATTAGTATAAATTTATGAAAATACCAACTTTCCTCCTGTTTACTAACTTGAGTGAATTTTTAGTCATTTTCATCGTGTTTTTCTGGGTGACTTCAACGTGAAAGCATGCACCGGATACCTCATTTCATCGTCTCTGGCAGAAAGACACAAAATGAAAGCCAAGTAAGAAATGAGAAGGGGCTTGAAAAGATGAACTTTTGTCTAGAGTCAGTGGGGTGCTGGAACTGAGCTTGTGCTAGCTCAAAACTGCCAACTGTGTGCATCTCTCTCCAACTCTGGTCAGGGACTGTAGATCTGTAGCTGAGAATCAGCTATGGTGAGACTATTTACACCATCCACATCACCAAATGCTACTGTGCTTATTTCCTGTGGCTGCTCTGAGAGTATTCTGTAATCAAGGTGTTGGCAGGGTTGCGCTCCCTCTGAAGGCTCTAGGGGAGAATCTGTTTGTTGCTTCCCTCTTCCAGCTTCCGGTGGCTCCAGGTGCTCCCTGACCTAGGGCCATAGCATTCTCGTTTCTGCCTCTATGGTCACATTACCTTCACGTCTTCTGTCTTAAAACTCTCACTGCCTAAGGATAGGTGGGACGAAATTTAGGGCCCACCCAGTGGATCCAGGATAAGCTCCTCCTCTTAAGATTCTTAATTGCATCATTTGCCATAAATAGTGTCATTCGTTCTTTTGCAACAGAAGGTAATTGTCACAGGTTCTGGGGGTTAGGACATGGATTTTGGGGGGCCACCATTTAGCCCACTACTGATCCAAAGCAGTTTCTCCTCACTTCCTTCCACATCCCAAAATTCATTTAAAAATACAAAAGTAATAAATAAAAACAACTTTAGGTTCCAGACTGGTGGGCAGCCCAAGATCAGCTGTCACAAATCCTTTATCAACTATCATTTTTTTTTAAGATTTTATTTATTTGACAGAGAGAGACACAGCGAGAGAGGGAACACAAGCAGGGGGAGTGGGAGAGGGAGAAGCAGGCTTCCCACGGAGCAGGGAACCTGATGATTCGGGGCTCTATCCCAGGACCCTGGGATCATGACCTGAGCCAAAGGCAGACGCTTAACGACTGAGCCACCCAGGCGCCCCAACTATCATTTTTAAATATCTGAGAGATTGGGTGTCATCCCCAGAATTCCATTTTAGTTAAGTACCTACCAAAACTGTCAATAAACATTTCCTGATCCACACTCTATAAAAAGATTTATAAAATGGATGCAATTTTTTTTTGAATAATTGATAGTCTTTCTTACTTGGGGCTAGTACCAGAAATTTTACGATTCTCAAAAGTACCCTGTTCTTCCCCATGTAGGATGAACAAAAAACCTGGTTATTAGTAACAAGTACCAGAAACACCTAATGTCTAATTTTTTTAAAGTATATAACCCCAGTCTTATAGTAATATGATGATACTAGGGACATTTAGGGTCTCTGGTGAAAGACTGCTTCAGTTTTCAGTGAAACTGTTCCAGTTTACCTAGGAGTAATCAGTTTACCTGGGAGTAACCCCCCGGAGCTGCTGGTTTACCTGGATACCACTGGTGCTGTGGTAAATAAAAATGTTTACCTGGTGTGATACAGGAAAGAATGTTTCAGAGCAAATGCCACTAGGAAATTACTGGTGCAGTGAGAGCAGTGTGTACTAATTCAGTGTCAGCCCTGTCTAGGAAATTTCTTTATCACCGTGAAGGGTAGGTACAATTGATTAAATTATTAATACATTAAAATTAAAGTTTTACACACTGTTCCTTATAGGGGATGGCGCTGATGTTTTAAAAATTGTCAAGTGACACAGAATGGTGATCATATGAAAGACTTTTTTAACAATGTCCTAAATTCATGATTGGATTCTTTTTGTAAACTCCTCAGATTTTCTGTGTTTCTAAGCTTCCCTTTACATCACACATCTGGTTTCCTTTCTTTCAAAAGTATTCTAATGATAACTTTTCATGACCATAATCACAATCATTTTTTTTAATATTTTCTTTTATTTATTCATTTGAGAGAGAGAGAGAGCATGAGCAGGGGGGAGGGTCAGAGGGAGAGGGAGAAGCAGACTCCCAGCTGAGCAAGGAGCCTGATGTGGGACTCGAGCCCAAGATCCTGGGATCATGACCTGAGCTGAAGGCAGACGCTTAACCCACTGAGCCACCCAGGTGCCCTGACCATAATCACATTCTGAGATGAAAAATCTTTTTATAGAGTGTGGATCAGGAAATGTTTATTGACAGTTTTGGTAGGTACTTAACTAAAATGGAATTCTGGGGATGACATCCAATCTCTCAGATACTTAAAAATGATAGTTGATAAAGGATTTGTGACAGCTGATCTTGGGCTGCCCACCAGTCTGGAAACTAAAGTTGTTTTTATTCATTACTTTTGTATTTTTAAATGAATTTTTAAAAAGAAAGTGTAACTATACTTATCATATTATTATTATCAGTAATTTCCAGTAGAGCTGGATTGCTACCAAGTTCCATCAGTTTTGTGGCTATTCTCAATTAGTTATTTGGCTAACACAAGTTGCCTTGAAGATGGATTGACTCTTCTTTTTTTTTTGAAAGATTTTATTTATTTATTTATTTGAGAGAGAGAATGAGAGACAGAGAGCACGAGAGGGAAGAGGGTCAGAGGGAGAAGCAGACTCCCTGCTGAGCAGGGAGCCCGATGTGGGACTCGATCCCGGGACTCCAGGATCATGACCTGAGCTGAAGGCAGTCGCTTAACCAACTGAGCCACCCAGGCGCCCAAGGTGGATTGACTCTTAAAAGCAAATTCCTTCTGCCTACATTCATGGAGCCTACGTTGAGTCCGGAAAGTGATCAAGCTTTAAATTGCTTTTCAGATATAGTTGGCCCTTAGGGCGTGCCACTAAACATCTGCTTCCTCTTGGACATTGAGTCTTAATCTTGGCTGTACATTAGAATCACCCAAGAGCTGATAAAAATCCTAATGGGCAAGGCCAATTACGGAGGAATCTCTAAAACTGGTGCTTAGTCTTCAGTAGTCTTTAAAGATTTATTTATTTATTTTAGAGAGAGAGGGAGAGAGAGAGATAGAGAGAGAGAGAGCTTGTGAGCAGGGGGAGGGGCAGAGGCAGAGGGAGAATCTCAAGCAGACTCCCCACTGAGTGGGGAGCCCAACATGGGGCTTCATCTCAAGACCCTGAGACCATGACCTGAGCCAAAATCAGGAGTCAGACACTTAACCAACTGAACAACCCAGGCATCCAGTCTTTACTGTTCTTTAAGCCCCCCAGGTGATTGCAATGTATGAGCAAGTTTGGAAACCAAGTCATTGCTTTAGGGAGAAATAATCGTCTCTCTTCTCCCAGGTAAACTGGAACAGTTTCACTGAAAATTGAAACAGTCTTTCACCAGGGACCCTAAATGTCCCTAGTATCATCATATTACTATAAGACTGGGATTATATACTTTAAAAAAATTAGACATTTAGGTGTTTCTGGTACTTGTTACTAATAACCAGGTTTTTTGTTCGCCCTACATGGGGAAGAACAGGGTACTTTTGAGAATCGTAAAATTTCTGGTACTAGCCCTAAGTAAGACAGACTATCAATTATTCAAAAAAAAAATTGCATCCATTTTATAAGTTAATCATGCTCTATTTCTCACTCCACCCTCAGATATCTTACTTTACCATTTTATTTCTTAATGGCATTATATATTAGCATATATAGATAATGATATGACAGGGACAGGAGACACATTGAATAAACAGAAGAGGAAATAGTTAAATAGATTTCCAGATGTAAATTTAAAAAAATGCTAAAAATTTTAAACTATGGATTCTACACATTTTATAGACATGGCACATGCTCATTATAAAAAGTTCAAGAAATGCAGAAAATTTGAAAGCAATATACAAAGACAAATCTCATATTTAGAAATAACTAGTATTAATATTTCATAAAAATAACCCCAAATATCTTTCTGTGTATATGTATAGATAGAAGAATTATGTATATAGATATTTGTAGGAGAATGGGACTCTACTATATTTTATTTTATTATTTTATTTTTTCTTAAGTAGCCTCCACAACCAACATGGGGCTTGAACTCATGACCCTAAGACCAAGAGTGGCATGCTCTACTGACTGAGCCAGCCAGGCGCCCCCATCATGTTTTTAATATTAAAATTGTTATATTTAATTTTGCTTGAATTAACAGAAGAAAAACATATTTAAATATAATAAAGAAATTGATGAACTTCAGAGATACATTTTGTATCATAAAAAACTCCTCAAAAATTCAGAAAAGATAACATGAAAATCACTAAGAATCTGAAGTCAGCCTATTCCAATTTTATAGAGTATGAACCGATTTCTTGATATGGAATATGAAGGGTTAATATTTAAAAGATTTCTCCCACTTCCTTGCCACAACCTGCTGATTATTTTTACTTATAGTTTAACATTGTTGGTTTAGAGTATTTAAATTTCTCATATGCAACATAGTGAGTACTTGAAAGTGAAATGAAGATATTTTTAGAAGAACAGAACAGAAAATTTGTCACCGGTGGATCAATATTAAAGAAAATTCTAGGGGAGCCTGGGTGGCTTAGTCGTTAAGCGTCTGCCTTCAGCTCAGGTCATGGTCCCAGGGTCCTGGGATCGAGCCCCACAGTTGGCTCCCTGCCAGGTGGGGAGCCTGCTTCTCCCTCTCCCACTCCCCCTGCTTGTGTTCCATCTCTCGCTGTGTCTCTCTCTGTCAAATAAATAAAATCTTAAAAAAAAAAAAAATTCTAAAGTGTGTTACCTGGGAAATGATTAGATAATTTGGAGATACAGGAAGAAATGAAAAGCTATGAAAGTATAAATATGTAGATAGATTGAAATTAACATTGACTATATAAAATTATATAAGAATAACTAATAAATTATACAATAAATTTTGTTGATGTTAAAAAATTTAAAAATTAGACTTTTTTTTACAATAAGTGTGTGTAATACTTGATATATATATATTTTACTCAGAAAACCAAGAAAGAAAAATGTTGAGAAAAACGTATGTATATTCTCTTAGGAATTTGGAGGTAACCACCAGAAAAACTAAGAACAGAAGGGTTAAATGAGTTAGAAATTCTTTTCTTTGGGCAATGAGATGGGGTATGAAGGATATGATCGGGGACTGATACTTTTGGTAAAAAGCCCTTTTGTATCATTGGAGTTTCTAAACATGTGAATGTACTGTTTTGTTAAAAATAAGTATGTATTTTTTAAACACAAAATTTAAAGTTTTAAAGTTTAAAGCTCCCTGAGAGCTCCATTATTTAATCTACAGCTCAACCTCTGAACTGACCCCTTTCTTCAAAGTCCTTTCTTATTTATGATATTTCTGTTTTATCATTATCTATTTTATTTTCTCTTTGAATTCAAGCTCATTGAAGGCAGGGACTCTTCCTCCTTACATAGTGTGGGTTACGAGTGTGTTTCAAAAGAGCTGTTTCTTGATCAACACTGGTATATTCCTGGAGGTCAAGGATATGAAAGAACAAGGATACCATTATGCCTACACAAAAATCTGTGCAAAACTAAGCTGCTCCGAGTGAGAATCACGTCTGGATTTAAGATTTAGAGAGAGAAAAGCTGAGTTTGAGAAGTTGTCTGAGAGAAGGAAAAATATGTTTGTTTAGAAATAATTGGTAGCTTTTCAGGATCCATAAGCTATATGAATAGTATAATTTTGGTGGCAAAAAGTAAATTCAAACTTTTTCCCTCCATCCCTAAGCTCATTTCTAAACTGTGGTATGATTCAGAGATGGGTTTTTCCATTTCTCTCTTCTCTCTCTCTCTCTCCCTCTCTCTCTCTTTATTCCCCTTGTTGGGCCTTCAGAGTCAAAGATGAAGAGGGGAGACAAGTGGGGAAAAGGTCAATGTCTCTAATGTAATCATTGCTGTAGTTAACTGGTTTTTGGTACCTCTGTGGTGGTTTCCAAATGCTGGACCTCTCTTTCCTGATACTCTGGAACTTTATCTTTAATTTTTTCTCTATTTGAAGAAGTTCCTTTAGCTGATCTTTAAGGGTTTATCTGCTAGTGCCAGATTCTCATAGATTTTCTCATTTGAGAATGTCTTTATTTTCCCTTCATTTCTGAAGGGTAGTTTTACTGTATAGAATTGGTAGTTAATTCTTTTTCTTCAGCACTTGAAAATAAGGTACCACTTCCTTCTGGCCTCTATGATTTCAAATGAGAAATCGACTGTCATTCAAATTGTTTTATTTCTTACTTTTTTTTTTTAAATTTTTTATTGTTATGTTAATCACCATATATTACATCATTAGTTTTTGATGCAGTGTTCCATGATTCATTGTTGGTTCATAACACCCAGTGCTCCATGCAGAACGTGCCCTCCTCAATACCCATCACCAGGATAACCCATCCCCCCACCCCCCTACCCTCTAGAACCCTCAGTTTGTTTTTCAGAGTCCATCATCTCTCATGGTTCGTCTCCCCCTCTGACATACTCCCCTTTTCTTCCTCTCCTGTTATCTTCTTCTTTTCTTTTTTCTTAAAATATGTTGCGTTATTTGTTTCAGAAGTACAGATCTGTGATTCAACAGTCTTGCACAATTCACAGCGCTCACCGTAGCACATACCCTCCCCAATGTCTATCACCCAGCCATCCCATTCCTCCCACCCCCAACCACTCCAGTAACACTCAGTTTGTTTCCTGAGATTTAGAATTCCTCATATCAGTGAGGTCATGTGATACATGTCTTTCTCTGATTGACTTATTTCACTCAGCATAACACCCTCCAGTTCCATCCACGTCGTTGCAAATGGCAAGATCTCATTCCTTTTGATGGCGGCATAATATTCCATTGTGTATATATACCACTTCTTCTTTATCCATTCATCTGTCGATGGGCATCTTGGCTCTTTCCACAGTTTGGCTATTGTGGACATTGCTGCTATAAACATTGGGGTGCACGTACCCCTTCGGGTCCCTACATTTGTATCTTTGGGGTAAATACCCAGTAGTGCAATTGCTGGATCGAATGGTAGCTCTAATTTCAACTGTTTGAGGAACCTCCATACTGTTTTCCAGAGGGATTGCACCAGCTTGCATTCCCACCAACAGTGTAGGAGGGTTCCCCTTTCTCCACATCCCCACCAACATCTGTCGTTCCCTGACTTGTTAATTTTAGCCATTCTGACTGGTGTGAGGTGGTATCTCATTGAGGTTTTGATTTGGATTTCCCTGATGCCGAGTGATGTTGAGCACTTTTTCATGTGCCTGTTGGCCATTTGGATGTCTTCTTTGGAGAAATGTCTGTTCATGTCTTCTGCCCATTTCTTGATTGGATTATTTGTTCTTTGGGTGTTGAGTTTGATAAGTTCTTTATAGATTTTGGATACTAGCCCTTTATCTGATATGTCGTTTGCAAATATTTTCTCCCATTCTGTCGGTTGTCTTTTGGTTTTGTGGACTGTTTCTTTTGCTGTGCAAAAGCTTTTTATCTTTTATAGGCAATGTGTAGTTTCTCTGGATGCTTTTAATGATTTGTTTTGTTTTGTTTTGTTTTTAGTTTATAGAAATTTAATTATAGTTTTTCCTGGCATGCATGTCTTTGAATTTATCTTATTTATAGATTGCTCCGCCTCTTGAATCAGTATGCTTCTGTCTTTCATCAAATTTGGGAAGTTTTCAACCACTATTTCTCAGAATACTCTTTCAGCCCCACTCTTTCTGCTCTTTCACTGGGACTACAATGATGCAAATGTTGGGTTTCTTGTTATTGTCCCACAAATCCCTGAGGCTCAATTTCTTTTTTTCAGTGCATTTTCTCTTTGTTGTAGAGATTGATTAGTCTACTGATCTGTCCTCAAGTTCACTGATTCCGTGCTCTGCCATCTCTATTCTATTGTTGAGCTCATCCAGCAAGCTTGTATTTCTGTTATGTATCCTTCAAATTTATAATTTCCTTGTTTTTTTTTCAGATAACTTCTGTTTCTTTGTTGAGATATTCTAGCTTTTTCAATTTTCTCAAGAGAATTGTTTTTTGAAATATTTTTATGATAGCTGTTTTACAATCCTTGTCAGATAATTCTAACATCAGATTCATGTTGGTATTGATGTTAAGTGACTGTCTCTTCTCATTTAAGTTCTGGTTTTCCTAGTTCTTAGCATAATGGGTGATTCCCAGTCGCATTCTGGACACTTTGTTTATTATGTCAGGATACTCTTAGTTCTATTTCAATCCTTTATTTTTTTGTCAGTCAGCCCTGTTTAGGTTTTCACTCAAGTTCCAGACTACTACTGTGGCCTGTAGTTCGAATGGCAGTTTGATTTTCACAGGCAGTCCTTGTTATTTTGTTCATCTGGTGATGTGGTGACTCCTACAGGTCCCTATTAGTGCTGCCTGAGGGGATGAAAGGCATTTCTTTGGACTGGGCACTCAGTGTCACTGGGTGGGGGAGAGGATTTTTAGGTTCATGGGTACAAAGAAGCTTCCAAGGCCAGGAACCTATTGTGGCTAAATTCATTTTTCCAGAACAAAGAGAAACGGAAAGATATTTTCTCAAAGGTGATAAGCCCAGAAGAGGCTATGAGAGCTCTTTATCTTTTGGTAAGGAAATGTTCCAGGCCAAAGGACTATTCTTATGCAGTCTAGTGAGGAGCAGAAGACTGCACCTCTCAAGAGTAGGAAACACAGCACCACATTAAAATACCTTGACCAGTATGTTCCAGAGAAGTTGTACTCCAAAGAGTCAGAGCTTAAGGTCACCTCATAGGCCTATTAAGATTTTAAGTTGTTGAAGTTTTCCCTAAAGAGTGAAGAAGTACTTTCCCTTGGCAATGTTCTTAGATTTTTATTAAGAACATCTTATATTTTGGGATGCATGGGTGGCTCAGGCGGTTAAGTGTCTGCCTTTGGCTCAGCAGGGAGCCTGCTTCTCCCTCTGCCTGCCCTGCTTGCCACTCCCCCTGCATGTGTTCTCTCTTTCTCTCTGACAAATAAATAAATAAAATCTTAAAAAAAAGAACATCTTATATTTCATAATTTTTAAAATTAGTAAAAATATGAAAAAAATTCAGTAAGTTTTTTTTTTAAAGATTTTATTTATTTATTTGAGAGACAGAGAATGAGAGATAGAGAGCATGAGAGGGAAGAGGGTCAGAGGTAGAAGCAGACTCCCTGCTGAGCAGGGAGCCCGATGCGGGACTCGATCCCGGGACTCCAGGATCACGACCTGAGCTGAAGGCAGTCGCTTAACCAACTGAGCCACCCAGGCGCCCAAAATTCAGTAAGTTTTTAGGACAAACAAAAAATGAAAAAAGATTATGGCAACCTGCAAATATAACTACATTTATATTTGTGTGTCTTCTGACTTTTTTTTCCAGAAGAACTTTGAAGCCACAATCATTTTTAAGATGGATTCAGATATATTTGTTTATTTTTCCAGCTTTTTTGAGGTAAAAATGACAAATAAAAATTGTATATGCTTAAGGTGTAAAATGTGATGATTTGACATATGTATATGCTATGAAATGAATACCACAATCAAATTAATACATCCATCACATAATTACCTATTCTTTGTGTGTGGTGAGAACAGTTAAGATTACTCTCTTAGCAAATTTCAAGTTATATAATTTAGTATCATAAACTATAGTCATCATGCTGTACATCAGATCCCTAGAAATTATTCATCTTATAACTAAAATGTTTGAACACTTTGAACAACATCTCCACATTTCCCTAAGCCCCCAGCCCCTGGCAACCATCATTTTACTGTCTACTTCTATGAGTTCACCTTTTTTAGATTCCATATATAAGTGAGATCATATAGTATTTGTCTTTCTGTATCTGGCTTATTTCACTTAGCAAAATGTCCTCCAGATTTACGCAATGTTACAAATGGCAAGATTTCCTTTTTTTTAAATGGCTGAATACTATGCCATTGTAAATACATATATATATATATCACAGCTTCATTGTCCATTCATCCATCCATGGTGAGCCTGTTACCAGATGCTCAGGTGTGTGTAGATTCTGTCTGATCCCTGGGCTGACAACACTGCCTTTAGGACTGTTGTCAGTAGGGCTGGTGCTTGGACAAGGGCCTACTTCAGAGCCCATAGTTGATTTGTACATGGCAGGTCTGTTATCAGCTGTGAGGATGATGTGACTCTTGCCAGATCTCTGGGAGGGCTCCCGTCAGGCCACTGGGAGGGTCCCTGAGCAGGCAGGACTGACTAGGCTGCAGCTGTGTGGAGCTGGAACTGAGTCACAGGACTATTTCAGGGTGTGAAGCAGACAGATGGCTGGTGGCAGGATGAAGGCCAAGTAGGATTATTGTCCAGTCCACAGGGGGTTGGGACCATTTTTGGGTCTGAAATTGGAACAAAAGTTGGTGAGCCTGCCACCTACACATGGACCTGCCTTCTCAAAATTGTCCTCCTCAGTCTTTTGCTCCCTTGGCATTTTGCAACCCCCAATCTGGATCCCAGAGCTCCCACAAAGGCACTTTTGTCTATGGATAGCTTCCAAATTATTGTTGCTGTGGGGAAATATGAGTGAAGGACTTCCTATTCTGCCATCTTGTTGATATCAGTCTCGAAGTAAATAACCATTAGCTCTAACCTTTCAGAATTGTCCTTAAATATAAGTACATAAATGTATTCTACCAAAAACATATACATGCTTATACTATGAGTATTATTTGACCAACGTGGGAATGGAGTCATGTGGAAAAGAGAGGAAGAGTTTCAAACATCATTCTGGCTTAAGTGGGTCATAGAAGAGGTGGCGTGTTAGCGGAATTGACAGCTGTAGCATGGCTTCCAATCATACAACTTCTTGATCATTCCAGGAGCAGCTTCTGTCTTGGAGGTATGGCTCTCTACAGTGTAGTTTCTTGGACATACCTTGGAGTTCTTTCAGCAGTCCTAACAATGATCCTATAAACTGTTCTTTCCCCTGTAACTATTCTTCCTCATTAAACTAGCTAGTTTCCTAGTCTTCTGCTGTTGAACTTAGATTGATACACTTTTCTTCTTGCTGACATCCCTCATGTCTTTGAGCGATTTTCTTGGACCCATCATCCCTTTACTTTGGAGCATAGAGAAAAGAATCCTCTTTTCTTCTCTGGTAGGGAGTAGGTACAAATCATACTACTTCCTGCATGTTATTCTTTTTGAAGGATTCTCTCCTTTTCCTCTTCCCTAGTCTTTTGCTTACAAGGATAGGGGTAATGTTTGGGTGTATCAAAATCAGTTCAGATATCACTTAATAACCAGAGGGGGCATCTGGTCCTCAATTATTTGTGGCTCTTTCGATCACAGGAGTACTTTAAATCTTTTTTTTTAAAAGATTTTATGTATTTATTTATTTATTTATTTAAGAGAGAGAGAATGAGTGGGGGGAGGAGCAGAGGGAGAGGGAGAAGCAGACTTCAGGCTGAGTACAGAGCTTGATGTGCCCCTTGATTCCACAACCCTGAGATCATGACTTGGGCTGACATCAAGAGTCTGCTACTTAATTGTCTGAGCCACCCAGGTGCCCCAGTACTTTAAATCTTTAAGTCCTCATCACTGGGTCCCAATTTACAATGATAAGGCAGTGAAACACTGCCATGTAACATCTGTTCCAGAAGCTATTGAAGAAATATTGATCAGAAAGTATTATTAGCTGGGGCTTCTACTTTTGCAGTGGAGACGGAGAAAATGTACTGGTTTGAGCTATGTTCACAGGTCAAGGTGAGAGTTTGAAGGTGGAAGGCTGAAAGAGGGGGCTTTGGCAAAAATCCCTTTCAGGCCCCTGGCTTGAAGGTGGCATTATTTCCTGAGATGGTGACCATGGGAGGAATGGTAGGGGGACAAAGATACAATATGATTTTGGACAAGTGTCAGATGTCTCATGGGATGTGCAAATAGGGGTAACAATAGGACAGCTGGTTCAAGAAGAGGGTCTCAGCTGAAGATGTAATGTTGCAGTTGTAGGGTTTGGAGCTGGGTAGATGAGATTGTCCAGACAGAAGAAAAGAAGCAAGTGAAAGGGGAAAGTAGTTGCTTTTATTGTTGTTTTTATTTTAAATAGAGTAAGATTTCTATGTTAGCATATTGATGGGAAGCAGTAGTGAGGGAGAGGTTGAAGATGCAAAAGCTGGAGGGAAAGCTCTGAGAGGGAAGAAGGGACCCAAGTTAGAATATGTGAAGAAGGGTTGGACTGTGTTTGGCCAAAGGACACTGTGGATTGATTGATTGTAAGCAGAAGGGAAGAGGAAAGTTTGGCTACAGATACAGATAAATTTATAGCCACAATTATAGAAAGTTGAAGGGTTCCCATCTTGGGACTCAGAAGCTTTTTGGTGCCTAAGACGAACCAGTGTCACTGCTTTCTGCAGCCTTGCCATAAGCAGAGTTCATATTTATATGATTCTTTTTAGCAGAAATTTTATCAATAGTTCTTTTTTCTAAATTATCCCTCAGAAATCTGTATTTCCTGGGGAAAGCGAGGGGAACTGGTATAAACCTTTACATATGCCTGGACTCTCAGTGACTCAAAGGAAAAAAAGCGAAGGTTGAAAAGCTTCATAACACATAACACTTTGAAACTAAACTTTGGGGATCAAAAATGTACATTTTCTGAAAGGACAAAATGATACACCTAATAGTAATTATCAGATTTTATTTTAAATCCAAGCTAATATTCATTGAAATAATACTTAATCTTTCATACCCTCTTATTACATATTTTTTCAAAATCTACCCACTCTGAGAATACTGATATTTTCTAGGCATTTAACTAATGAACTTTTTTTTTTTTTAAGACTTTATTTATTTGACAGAGATATAGCGAGAGAGGGAACGCAAGTAGGGGGAGTGGGAGAAACAGGGTTCTTGCCGAGCAGGGAGCCCGATGTGGGACTCAATCCCAGGACCCTGGGATCGTGACCTGAGCCGAAGGCAGACGCTTAACGACTGAGCCACCCAGGCGCCCCCTAATGAACTTCTTTTATTGCAGAGCCCATGCCAAAGATTGAGATACAAAGGACCCGCTACTACGAAATTGTTAGAAACCCACAGCAAAAGGACTGGGGCACTGAGTAAAAGGAGATGAGCCATCTGCAGGGAAGCATTTTTCCCTGTGACGTAGGGCCCCGGAGGCAGAGGGAGCACAGGCAAGATTGGCGATGTTCTTGCAAAATAACTGTGTGAAAGCCTCAGCCACTGTCATCATTCCCAGCGCGTTCCGGACCACGGAGTGGGGCAGCATTTCAGTACTGATGCATTTGCTGCCATTTGGGTCACTTAGTAGTAGCAGTAAAGAGATTAGGCACTTAATATTAACCATAAAGAGAAGGGGAGGGGTGGACAGGAAGAAGGAAGATGACTGCCCATTTTGGTGCATATTTCCAAAGCACATTTCCTCTAAAAAGATTCTTGTTCATTTTCTTATCCAGTTCACAGCCAAGTGCTAAGCCCACCGGGCTTGGTCAAATGAGCCTGATCAAAACACTCAGGCATCATCAGGTCATGGGGGTCTAACCCTGATGAGTGTGCAATGCTTTTGGGAAAAGAAGACTTATGTGAATGAAATAACTAAAGAAAAGTTCTAGACAACAGCTGAGGGAGTATTAAATTGTGAGGAAGTGACAAATGCTGTTGGAATTCAGTAAAAAGATGAAGCACAGTGGCTTTGGGCATGAAGGAGAGATAGTGGAAGGAAGAAGGGGACCGGGGTAAGACCATTAGAAAGGAGGAGAGAAGCATATAGGAGGGATGTTGTGACCAGGGTTCCCTGGAGCAGGCATTGGGAAGCACTGGTGGTCGGCTCACTGCTGGGGCTGATGCAGACATGACCTGGAGAAAGGGAACGAGGGATGAAAAGGATCTGAGGCAACTCTCTGACCTGAGCACCAGCTCCTTAGTTTAACCCTGCCCTTTATGACTGATTAATTCAGTAATTAACAAGTCTATAATTCAGTTTCTTCTTACTGGTTCCTTGTTCATTCATTTCCTTTATGAACAAAACATGGAGGAATTCTAGAATGTTCTCTGACTGAATGTGCCTGCATTTTAAGGCAGACTATTGATCAGGACCTTTCTCTGAAAGCAGGTAGCCCAGACAAAGAGAGGAAAACAAGTAAGATGATAAAAGATGTGCCCTTGTGAGCGATGGGGCAGCTGCCCATGGCTAGGACTGGCTGAGTGGGCACCTGGGGTCACGTTGTGCAGTGCCAGCCTCTGGGTTTACTCATTAGTTCTTAGACCAAACAGGAGAATTATGCCTTGGCACCTTGAAAAGTCATGTTCTTTTGGAGCACTGTAGTTCTGAGTATTTAATCAGTGACAGGTGAAGGGTGAGAAAGCGTTCTCCAGAGAGCTGCTGACAGTTCGCCTGCGTTTACTAATTTCTCAGGGCTACTCCACGGTGATGAACTCAGCACCGCAAATTGACTGGCTACATCTGCTGGCATGACTTGCTCTCTTAGCAAAGCCAAGCCAACGTATTTCCTTACTTAAATAAATAATAATAATAAAAAAAACACCACTTTATTTTCCACTGCACTTGAACCTTTCTTTCACTGGAATTTCTATGTATTCTTATGTTTTGCAATATTATATATACTCTTACAAGTCATCTCAAATGTTTTTTTGAAGGAAGCAAAATATAATAATACTTTTTCTTTGGTTTAAATAAGGAACTAGGAGGGGGAAAAAACCCCTAGGAGAAACCATCTAGGATATTTACCTGCCAAGAGGTAGGATTAAACTAACCCCTATGGTCTGTTTTTATAGGCTTTCCAGGAGAATAACATGTATCGCTGTAATACCTTTTAATATTTACTAGGGCTCAACGTCAGGAATTTCTTTATGTTTAACCTAAATTCATAGGTTGCATTTTATTTTATTTCTTTATTATTATTTTTTCTAAAGATTTTATTTATTTGACAGAGAGAGACACAGTGAGAGAAGGAACACAAGCAGGGGGAGAGGGAGAGCAGGGAGCCTGATGCGGGGCTCAATCCTAGGACCCTGGGATCATGGGATCATGACCCGAGCCAAAGGCAGACGTTTAACGACTGAGCCACCCAGGCGCCCCATAGGTTGCATTTTAATAAGAGTTCCTCTTTTACTCATCTCAGGGGTATTCTCTCCCCCTTGTTTCCAGCTCTTAGTCGTCCCTGTCCAGCCTCAAAGTCATGCCTGGGAGGTGCTCCCACCACATCTGATAAGTCCCTGGGGGCCTCAGCCATGGGTGTGGTAGGCACAAAGCTTTGAGGGGAGGCTGCATGATTGGTGTGTGTGTGGACTCATACCTGAGGACCACCAGCATCACTCTCCAGACGGCTAGCAGCTGGCCAGGAGGGGTCCTGATGTTTGGGGCAGGTAGGTGGTTGCAGGCCCGTGGGACTCCGTTGAGTTGTCCCCAGGCCCCATGGTGCTAGGGTTAGCTCTGCGGGACTTTTGGGCCTTTGTGGTTTCCCATTTCAGGGTCATGTATTCCAGCCCTGGGGTCTCCTATGAGATCAGTCAAGGAGAGTATCAGCTATGCTCCCATCTCCTACTCTTTCTCTCTAGCCCCCTTGGTGTTTTCACACCATTCCTCTTTAGACTTTTATCCTCACTGATGCAAAGCACATAAAATATGGTTACCCTCTCTCTACAGTAAAGCAGGGCTACTTCTTAGAAACACTGGACTAATTTCTTAGAAACTCTCCAGTAAATGAGAAGAGCAGCTTTCATTCCGTCTTGCTGAGTCACTCCTTCTCAAGGCAGGAGAGAATAATTTTCCCAAAGAAGCAAAAGGACAACAGATACACACCCCAAGTAAGGCTCTTATGTTCTGATGCCCAAGGGAATGAGAATTGAATAACATTCTGATTTAGTTGTAACAGCACATCCCAAGCTTGGTGATAATTATTAAAATTATAAAATGGCCTCCTTCTTTTTCTGGACACAACAGGCACAATCTTTATACCTTTTAAAAATTAAATATTTTCTGGGGTGCCTGGGTGGCTCAGTCGTTAAGGGTCCTGGGATCAAGCCCTGCATCAGGCTCCCTGCTCAGCAGGAAGCCTGCTTCTCCCTCTCCCACTCCCCCTGCTTGTGTTCCCTCTCTCGCTGTGTCTCTGTCAAATGGGTAAATAAAATCTTTTTAAAAAATTAAATATTTTCCAAGCATGGTCATCTTCATATTGTTTTTCCTGTGTCCTTCCCCAAATCCTCACAACTTTCTTTAAAATTAGGCTTACCACTCAGTGCTCAGCGAAGGCTCTGTTTGATGCAAAGTCATCTCAGGGTTTTAAGTGGTAACCACTCATCCTTTGCAGAATTTAGTTTCCCAGTTTTTATAATTGTACTGCTTCGCTAAGTCACGCTCGGCTTTGTTCCATGTTATCCGGAGAGCCAACCCTTCTTCAAGGCACCAGCATTTCAGATTGTTTTATTCTTTTCCTGTAGTAAATACTTCCCTGGGCTGTAATTGCCTGAGCATATGGTCGGGGATAAGATGATGAAAGGATGCATCACAGGCCAATCCAAATCACTTATCCACAATCCATTCCTCTCTTCCAGATCACCGGGGAGTGCTTTCTCAGGCAAGCTCTCTTCCCTCTATAGATGTCACATAATTGCTTTCAGTGAATTTGAGCTTCCAGTACCAACACAGCTCCCAGGACTATTGTACGTGGACCTCTTTGCCTTATTCTGGGTCACAAGTGCTGTTGTTCTTTGGCAAGCAGCCTCTGGCAGAATGCTGAGATGCAGGTGGTGGGAAAGTCTACCCCTTGGGGAAACTACCTCCCAGATGCTTGACCTCTATACTACTGCCTTGGGTCATTTTGATGGCTTTTTAGTTTCTATCCTGGGACGCCACCTGTTTTAGTCCAAATATATATTAGGCTGTAAGTTACATGAACTCTGTCTTAAAGATGGCTTGGTCAAATAGAGGTTCATTTGCCTCCCACAACAAGAAGTCTGAGGGTGGTTGGTTGGTATCATTAGTTCAGCTCCTGATCAGCATCGCCAGGGTCCTAGCTCTGCCCTTCTTATTTCTGCTACCTTTTGGTCTTACATTTTTGGCCTCATGGTGCCAAAATGGGATCTATGGCTCCACATGTAGTGTCCGTGATGTATGTGTGCCTGATATGGGAGTAGAGCTGAAAGTGCGCAGCACCCTCTTCTCTTTCCTAGAAACTTGAAGCTATACTTCATTGGCTACATCTTTGACCACACCTACCTGCACAGGAGAGTAGGAAAGAGATAAAGTTTTCCAGTCATGATCCTTATCGTGGAGAGGAGCATAAGAGAAAGGGGTCAGAAATGACTGTTTGATCACCCAACCACCAGTGCTGCCAATCACACAAGAAGGCCTTCCAAAGTTGTTATTTAGGGTGTCCCTATACAGTAGCTTTGCCAACTCCTTGTTGTTGAGGAGCTCCTCAAATTAGGAGGCTAGGTCTGTCTTCACTACTGAAGATGAAAATGCCAGAAATCCACTTTCCCAGACTTCCTTGAATGAAGGTGGGAATCAGAGGGAGAGGTGGGGGGAGGGGAAGAAGCCCGTGTCCAGCTGTACTTGAAGCCAGTCTTACCCAGATCTCTCACCAAAACTGTTTGCTTACATGGGTCGGTGTACATAGGTCACCACACTTTTTTCCTCAAGACAATTGGGGTTGAGTTTTCTGTCACTTGAAACCAAAAACATCCTAGTTAATACATACTTACAGTAATATTTTTCTGATATAAAATAATAAAAGTACTTTCACTGGCATTCTTTTTGTTTCTAACAACGTCCTCAGCTTGCTCAGACCAGTTAAAACCCCTAATCCTTATTCTTTCTTCTTTTTATAACTCCCTATTCTCACTCCACTGTAGTATGGCATTTGTGTTGCCTTAAGGACCTTTTTTCCCCACAAGATAAATCATAATGGACATAAATTACACTTACAACAAAGTTATTCAAAACTTCTTTTTCCCCACCCCCATGTTCAGCACTTTCATATATTTACATTGTTTCAGAGAATATTTGGAGGATGCAGTAACCAGCTTCTAAGACAGCCCCCAGCGATCCCACCTCCTGATAGTCATACACTTGTGTGCTTCTTTCTCACCAACCAGGTTGGTCTTGTACAGCATCTATAGAAGACTGGCACATCCTTTCCAAGACAGGGATATAAAAGACCGGAGCTTTGGACTTGGCCTCATGCTCCCCTTCTCCCTCTTCTTTTGGGGAGATCCAACTGCCATGTAAGCAACCTATGAAGAGCCTGAGGTCTCTAGTCAACAGCCGTGTGAGTGAACTTGAACCTCAGATGATTGCAGCCGCAGTTGACACTTGCACTGTAGTCTCCTGAAAGACCATCCTGAGCCAGAACCATCAGCTGGTCCCAGGCTCTGGACCCACAGAAAACTGTGAAAAAAGTAAATACTTGTTCAAACAATGAATCATGGAACACTACATCAAAAACTAATGATGTAATGTATGGTGATTAACATAACAATAAAAAATGTAAAGAAAAAAATAATAAATACTTGTTTTTCTGAGCTGCTGAGTTTTTGGGTGATTTGCTACATAAGCAATAAGCAAATAATATAGATGGCTTAACTTAATTGACAATTCAAGAATAAAAAATTAAATAACTGCATGAATGAAATAGGACAAAAGAAAATAGGAAAGAGATGATGGAGAGAGAACTGAAGTGGGAACACAAAATATGTGCTAAAATGTCCCGATACTTTGCTAGAAGTGGTCCACTGATTTGTCCCAAAGATTTTGGTAGTCAGTGCCAAAAAAGGCAAACAAAATTAGTACAATCCAGAAAGAAACTTCTCCAGTAGTCCTTCATTAAAAAAACTGTGCAATTTCATGAATAGATATTTCAAAAACACTTTTTTTCAGTAGAAATAAATTTGTTCTTATTTAGAGTTACAGTAGTCTAATAATCATGTAATTTGTAAGAAATAAAATGTTTCCCTTCAAAAATGGGATGGAGTTCATTCTAGATCCGGCAAAGTTGGGTACAAAACACTCATCATTATAAAGAAATTGGTGAGAGTTAGAGCTCTTTGATAGGCACTTTTTAAAAAATTAAATTTTTAATTAATTTTTTAACATGAGAATGCATTTATACAACCCACTGAGAAGTAGGATCTATGATCATTACACAGTTAGATTTGGCTTATAAATCCCTGGAAAATAAATCTCCCAAATGTTCTAGAATCTGCTTTCATTTATATATAAGAAAAATACAACAAGAAAAAGACAGCTAATTCATCACTTCCCATGTGGATTTCCTAGATCTCAGTCTTTTTGAGGATAACATACATTAGTGCATATAATTAAATATCATAACTTTTGGGGCACTATAATCATGAGAATGAACCTGCAACAACATGGAGGAATTAATTCAGTGTTCTATTGGAGTTGGCTTGAACCAGCTCACTTCCTAACTCTGATCAGTGACTTCACACTGGGAGTCTGCAATCAGTCAGTTGTTAAAACTTTGCTAGCACACTGCTGGATGAATTTCTCAAATAGAGTGTTGAGCAAATGAAGCAAAACAGTACTACAATGTGATTCCATTTATAAATAAACTACAAAAATAGGCCAAAGTAATCTGTGCATGTCGAGGTCAGGAGGGGGAAAGGGTGGTGAGTGGAAGGGGTGTGAGGTGGGCCCTGGAGGTGTTTGTGAGCTTCTGTTGCTTGATTTGGATGCTGGCATCTTGGATGTATCCACTTTTTGAAAATTCATAAATATGTACTCTTACCAGTTGTACATGTTTCTGTATGTATGTTATCTTTCAATAAAAAGTTGAAAGTAACAACAAAGTAAGCAAGCCCATTAGATTAAAAATGAATCATCAAGATAAAAAGTTATAAAACAAAGACAAAAGACAAAGAAGTATAATAGAAAGCAATGACATCTGGGAAAAGCAAAACTCTAAGAATTGGGTGTCATGATGTTTGACACATTGTAGGTGTCATTATGTACACATGGATTCAATGAACCAATGAACATTTCTCTTAACATCCTCCTGCAGTCAACTCTTCAAATACATTACTTAGAACATTGTTATAGAAGTTCTTTTCTTCTCTTGTTACATACACTTTTTGCAATCACACTTAACTTTGAGACACACAATATGAGACAGGCAACAGGAAATAATGTGACACAGTGCTTCAAGGAATGAGATAGCAATTCCCTATGTACAAGTAAAAGAGGCTCAAAGAGCCTCTTATATATTTACTTAGTCCAAAGTGACACTCATACGAGAGACTGTTTATGCCACCTGTTGGTGATGGGCAGATTAGATTTTTTATTCCCACGAAGGGTGACTTATTTGGTGCCATGAAACTTCGATAATTCAGGTCCATTACAAGAGTAGCTTTTGCAGCTGCTCTGCAGAAAACTCTCTAAAAGTTGTCAGTTAACAATGGTAGCAGCTTTTATTTTATTAGGCGAATGAAACAAGATAAAAAGTATTCATATAATAAAATAAAGTATAATGTAATAACATACTATGCAATATGATGTACTATACTCTTTTTCATCTCTTTATCTAAACTTCATAAGATTTTACTATAATCAAAAAGATGGCATCAGTCAGGAATGGATTGGACTCTATTACACATCTTTCAGGAAACCCTCTGTAAAGATTTCTCTCAACGAAGCTTCTGATAAATATTGACTGATTGTGAGTTTAGGGTTATACTTCCAATAAATACCTGGATTGCAGCTCATTTCTATTTCTGTTTATTTGGAAGCCGTAGGATTTTTTTTTTTTTTTTACAGTGTTAACTACTTACTAAGGACTTTTAAGTGAATAACCAGAAAATATCTTAGAGGGCATCTGGACCTACCCACTTATTCATTTTTTAATAGACAAACAAATCCTATTGGATTTAGGTGTACATCATAGGAGTTCCATCTTTTTATACAAGATGATCTCCACAATAAGTTTGGTTACCATCTGTCACCATACAAAATTATTTTTTACTATATTGACTATATTCCCTATGGCATGCATTATATCCTGAAGACTTATTTACAGTTGACTCTTGAACAACACAGGTTTGAACTGCCCAAGTCCATGAACACATGGATTTTTTTTATAAATAGAGTACAGTGCTGCAAATGTATTTTCTGTTCCTTGTGATTTTCTCAATAACATTTTCTTTTCTTTAGCTTCCTTTATTGTAAGAATACAATATACAATACACATAACATACAAAATGTGTGTTAATTGACTGCTTATGTGATCAGTAAACCTTCTGGTCAGCAGTAGGCTGTGAGTAGTTACGTTTTGGGGGACTCAAAAATTATATGCAGATTTTTGACTCCATGTGGGGGGTCAGAGCTCCTAATTCCCAGATTGTTCAAGGGTCAACTAGATTTTATAACTGGAAGTTTATAGCTCTGAATCCCCTTCATCTATTCTGCCTGTCCCCAGTCCCTCCACTCTCTGGCAACCACCAGTTTGTTTCCTGTGTCTATGTGTCTGTTTCTGTTCTGTTCTGTTTGTTTGTTTGTTTTGTTTCTCGATTCTAACTAGAAGTGGAATCATACGGTATTTGTCTTTCTCTGTCTGACTTATTTCACTTAGCATGATGCCCTCTAGGTCCCTCTATGCTGTTGCAAATGGTAAGTTCTCATTCTTTTTTATGGTTGAGTAGGAAGCCATCTGATTTAACAGCCAGAAACATTGGAGGTCAGATTGGCATCTAATTGGGAATGTTAAAGTGCATGACAAAACTCTGAAAATCTAATCTTCATAGGAAAGTGACCCCTAAGTGCTGTGATAATAAAGCTAAATTCATGTACTTTCCATTTGAGAGTTCCAGTATTTTCTCTATTGCTTGACTGATTTACATTATATGTGAAGAATATACAATATAAAAACAACCCTTTATTAGGCAAGATTTAATTTATTTCTGGGCTCAATATCCATAAAGTGGATATAATAAGGAAAGCAAAGGAAAATTATGAGCTTAAATTAAAATCATATCAGTAATATATCTTTGTATCTTGCAAGAGAGAGACTATCACCACAGGGAAATGTCATTGTATTTTCATTGTTCCTGACTGGCATTTCTTTGGATTTTAGTCAGTTAAAAAATTTGTACAGAGTTCCTACTCTATTAAGCCCTCACATACTAAGGAGGGTACAAGAATAGTTCAGGGTATAATTCCTGTGGTCCATAAGTTTCCAACAATTTGTGGGGGACACAACTACACACATGTGAAATGAACATGTATATCATACAATGGGTCTCCTGGCACATGAGTACTATTGGAATTTAGTTGGTACAGACATACTTCAGAGATACTGTGGGTTTGCTTCCAGACCACTGCAATAAAGTGAATATCATGATAAAGCAAGAAAAATGAATTTTTTGATTTCCCAGGGCATATAAAAGTTGCTTACACTACACTATAGTCTATTAAGTGTGCAATAGCATTCTGTCTAAAAGATAATAATGTACTTACTTTTATAAAAAATACTTTATTGCTAAAAAATGCTAACCATCATCTGAGCTTTCAATGAGTCCTAACCTTTTTGCTGGTGAAGTGCTGCAACATCGCCTCGATGTTGATGACTGTTGACTGTTGAAGGTGATGGTTGCTGAAGGTCAGGGTGGCTGTGGCAATTTCTTAAAATAAGACAATGATAAAGTTTTCCCAATTGATTGACTCTTCCTTTCATGAACAATTTCTCTGTAGCACATGTTGCTATTTGTTAGCATTTTACTCATAGAACTTCTTTCAAAACTGGAGTCAATCCTCTCAAGTCCATCTGCTGCTTTATCAACCAAGCTTATGTAATATTCTAAATCCTTTGTTGTCATTTCAACAATATTAACAGTATCTTCGCCAGGGATAGATTCCATCTCAAGAAATCACTTTCTTTGCTCATCTGTGAAAAACACATCCTCTTCTGTTAAAATTTTACTGTGAGACTCTAGCAATTCAGTCACATCTTCAGGTTCCACTTCTGATTTTAATTTTCTTGCTACTTCTGCCACATCTGCATTACTTCCTCCACTGAAGTCTTGAACTCCTCAAAGTTATCCAGGAAGTATGGAATCAGTGTTTTCCAAACTCCTGTTAATATTCATATTTTGATTTCTTCCTATGAATCATAAATATTTTTAATAAAGATTCTATTTATTTATTTGACAGAGAGAGACACAGCAAGAGAGGGAACACAAGCAGGGGAAATGGGAGAGGGAGAGGGAGAAGCAGGCTCCCCACTGAGCAAGGAGCCCAACACGGGGCTCCATCCCAGGACCCTGAGATCATAACCTGAACCGAAGGCAGTTACTTAACAGCTGAGCCACCCAAGCGCCCCTGAATCATAAATACTTTTTTTAAAAAGATTCTATTTATTTGAGAGAGAGAGAATGAGAGACAGAGAGCATGAGAGGGAAGAGGGTCAGAGGGAGAAGCAGACCCCCTGCTGAGCAGGGAGCCCAATGCAGGACTCGATCCCGGGACTCCAGGATCATGACCTGAGCTGAAGGCAGTCGCTTAACCAACTGAGCCACCCAGGCGCCCCTTTGAATCATAAAGATTCTTAATGGCACTTAGAATGGTGAATCTTTTCCTGAAGGTTTTCAATTTACTTTGCTCAGATCCATCAGAGGAGTCACTATCTTTGGCAGCTATAGCCTTATGGAACGTATTTCTTAAATAATAAGACTTGAACGTTGAAATTACTCCTGATCCATGGGCTACAGAATGGATCTTATGTTAGCAGGCATGAGAACAACATTAATCTCATTGTTCATTTCCATCAGAGCTCTTAGGTGACCAGGTGCACTGTGAGCAGTAATATTTTGAAAAGAGTCTTTTTTTCTGAGCAGTAAGTCTCAACAGCTTAGAATATACAATAAACCGTGTTGTAGACAGTGCTGTCATCTGGACTTTGTTGTTCCATTTATAGAGCGCAGGCAAAGTAGATTTTAGCATAATTCTAAGGGCCCTAGGATTTTTGGAATGGCCCATAAACAGGCTTCAACTTAAAGTCACTAGCTGTTATTTGCCCCTAACAAGAGAGTCAGCCTGTTCTTTGAAATTTTGAAGCCAGGCATTGACTTCTCTCTAGCGATGAAAGTCCTAGATGGCATCTTCTTCTAATAGAAGGCTGTTTCATCTACACTGGAAATCTGTTGTTTAATGTAGCCACCTTCATGAATTATTTTAGCTGGATCTTTTGGAGAACTTGCTGCAGCTTCTCCATCAGCACTTGCTGCTTCATCTTGCACTTCGATGTTATGGAGACGGCTTCTTTCTTTAAACCTCATGCACCAACATTTCCTAGTTTCCAACTTTTCTTCTGCAGCTTCTTCACCTCTCTCAGCCTTCACAAAAATGAAAGAGAGTTGGGGCCTTGCTCTAGATTAGGTCTTAGCTTAAGGGAATGTTGTGGGTGGTTTGATCTTCTATCCAGATGACTCAAACTTTCTCCCTATCAGCAATAAGGCTGTTTTGTTTTCTTAACATTCATGTGTTCATTGGCATAGCACCTTTAGTTTCTCTCAAGACCTCTTCCTTGGCACTCACAACTTGGCTAACTGGTACAAAAGGCCTAGCTTTCTCCCTGTCTTGGCTTTTGACATGCCTTCCTCACTAAGCTTAATCATTTTTAGCTTTTGCTTTTAAGCCAGCCCACCACTAGTTTTAGTGACAATTAAATGTGATGATGTGTCTTACCCTCCTTAAAAAATGCCTTAGTTGTGGGATAAGTGGAAATAGTCTAACAGGATGCTGTGTGATACCTGTTGAGAAACAGGGAATACAGTTGAATTAGGGCCCTGTTGGGAACAAAGTTAGGAACTTTCAAAGTTTAGATTGGGAAAGAACCAGATCTTGACTGAGATGCCAGCTCTGCCCTAGGTGCTAAGGAAGCTCTGACTAAGGTTGTAAGAGGGTGCTTGGGATTTAGGGGAAAGCCTCTTTTGTGAGGAGGGAAGTGTTCTTAAAAGCTATCTGTCCCTCTTACCACCCCCTGGTCAAGAACACTTGGTTGGCAGACACCTTAAGTTGACTTGTTAATTCTGTGGATGTAGAAAGAAGGTTCTGTTGATGTCTGTAAGAGTTTCCTATTGCTGCTGTAAAAAATTACCACAAACTCTGGGTCTTAAAACAATACAAATTTATCATCTTATAGTTCCAGAGGTCAGAAGTCCAAAATGGATCTTAGAGACTAAAATTAAGAGGTCAACTATATTCCTTCTTGACTATTTAGAGGAGAAGCCATTTCCTTACCTTTTCCTTTCCATTCCTTACCTCTCCAGAACGTAGAGGCTGCCTACTTTCCTTGAGTTCTGCTCCTTCTTCCATCCTCAGAGTGTGTAACTCCAGCCCCTGCTTTCACTGTCACATCTCCTCTCATAGCTTCAACCCTCTTGCCTCTATCTTATAGGAGGCCTTGTGATTACACTGGATCTACTCTGATGATTCAGGATAATCTTCTCATCTCAAAATCTTTAATTTAATCACATCTGCTAAGTCCCTTTTGCCCTGAAAAGTAACATATTCATAAAAGGTAAAGATTTGAACTTCCTTTGGGGAAGCATTAGTCTCTCTCCAACAATTTTATATTATAAAGGTGGATGTCCCTTTAGCTAGAAGCCTTGTTGACTCATTCATGTGGTCCCAGAATTGTAGAAAAAACAGCATGGTCAGGCCGAAATTGCCCTTTCAAATTCCTAGTTCTCAAACGATGCAGATTGCAGAGCCTACCTGCTCCCACAGCCCCAAAATTGGGGTAATAGGGAATATGAGATCAAGCTGTGGGTTCACTAGGACCAACACAAGGTGAGGCAATGTGGTTCAAATGCTAGAGGAGTGTGGCATGGGACAGCTTACTGGTAGGAATGGCCTGAAAATGAAGCGAAACTTGCAAGAGCCCATTGATTCTATGGGATTGCACACCATGTCAGCACAGTTTTGGGGGGCTTCCATTTATCTACAGAAGTTTGGAGATGATGATCCAGGTCAGTGGTAATTATCAACAGAATGAGAACCACTAAACACCACTGACATAGGTTGTTTATGACCGATAAAGAAAAACAGTCAATCCAACAGTCAACTGACCATGAAGAAAAATGGCTTTTCCCACTGCCCTTCCCAACACCAGAGTGATACACATGAGAAAGAAAGGAGTGTGAAAGAGCAGATCATTCTTATACCTCTTCCCACTCCACTCCAGATTCAATCCTCCACAGGGGTGAGGTGAAGGAGGAGGGGGTTTGGAGTCAGATTAATTCAGATATGAGATAAAAGTTTTAAAATGATCAGTACTAAGTCTTAGTAACGAAAATGCAATAGTCAGTCCTAAAAAAGAAAGTGAAAAGTTGTAGAAGCAGACTGGGATATCATAAATAGAGTTTGGTACTTGGCAGGAAGTTGAGGGGTAGGCAGAGCACAGTTGCTGCCAGTCGTTGGAAAAATAAAATCTCAAACGTATACCCTAATGTGGTGCGATTCCTCAATTAAACTGGTCACAGAAGAAATTACTGTTATTGCTATGATCAACTGCCAGGGGGGCCATGTAGCTCATACGTGCTGCTCAGAGTGGAGAAGCAGTAGACCGATAAGGGGAGCAGGACCTGGGGGAAATGGCACTGAAAGGGAGAGGCTGTTGGCCCAGAGAAATGGGCAGGATTTGGTTGGATGGAACATTTACCTGCTTTTACTCTCCTAAAATATGAGAGTAATCCTGAAAGGAGAGAGGAAAATATGAAATGTTTTGAACGAAGAGAATGAAATGGATTAGTTTCAGAGATGGGCTAAACTATCCCACAGCCTAGGAATCATACAGAGGAACAAACTTCCAAAGCTTCTGTGACTGCTGACAGCTGGGCTGCTCACCCTTGTACTAACTGATGCATCCAGGCACCACGTGAGCTATTAGCCTGTTGACAGCGAGCAGGCTGAGCTCACCTCACTTCTCATCACTCATGGAAAAACCTGTCGCAGTGCTGGGACGAACAGGTAGTGTGCACAAGAAAAGGGTCTTTTTTCTCTTCTAAAATGCGGATTCCAGCTGGAAATGCCCAAATTGAGAATAAGGAATAGCTAGGGTTCATAAGGAAGAATAGGGACTTGAGTCCTAAAAAAGTCACGCTTTAATGTTTCATCAGTAGTCGTCTATTTTTCTCAATCTGTTCTGCATAATGGAACTTACCTCACAACTCACAAGCTTTTATCTCAGTGTAAATAATGGGGTGGAGAGAGAGGTGGAAGTCCCTTCCGGAGCACTTCTCCAGGACGTGGAACTTCGGTCACCACTTTCCTCCTTGGTGAGGCCCGGCGGGAATGTGCCCTCCACAAACAGGAGAAATTTTGAAGTCTTTCGATCAATGTCGGTGATCTGACCAACTGAAATAGTAGTTTGGTGAACTGATGGTGTGTAAATAGGGGCGAGGAACAACCCTCAGGAGTGGCAAGGAGCTCACAGGGGCAGGAGAGCCACACACTGCCTAGAGAGACCCCTGCAGTGAGAAGGACACTGGCCTCTGTGAACAGGGGAGGAAGATAGCAGTCCATTGGTCACACCTGTGACCAAATTTCAGACACGGCAGAATGGTAGGATGGTCAGTTTTAGCATTTACATTTCACATTCTTTACCTTGGGAAAGTGATGGTAAGATTATTAAAAAAAAAAAATGGAGACCACAAATCACTATTTTCATACTGACAAAATAATTCTATTAGCTGAAATCCTTTCGTATAGGACGTGATTGCTCTAATTTAACAATGCGGTTAGAATAAATTTCTGGCCATCTGTTGTTCATTTCTACCTCCAAGGCCTATAGGCACATCAGACTTAACATATTTAGAATTAAACTGGTTTCTTTCTCAAGACTCTTTGCTTTTTATGCTCTCTAGTTCAACCACAATTAGTCTCTCCTCTCTTCCTCTCCCCCCACCCCCCGTGATACACACACATGCACATACACCACGTACACACCTATTCAAAGTCACCTACACACATCAGGGTAAGTAGAAAGATTTAATTTCAACAGCTGACTCCAGAACTCATTGTAGGGATGAAACTGTTTCTGTTTAGGTTAATGTAATGATAGGCTTCGTGTGTCTGGGGAAGATCAAGCTCCAAGGGAATGATTCACAAGACCATGAAACAGAAAAGAACTAAACCTCTCTGCATATGAAGTGGAAGGAATTTGGGAATGGTGTCTATCAGAAAACATAGGAAAGAGAGAGAAACCAAGGAATGCAGCACAAGTTTTACCTTTGGAGAAAAGTTAGAGTGAAAAGTTCCTAGTGGTATGGGTGGTGACTATTCAGAACAGGGATGTTAAGAGTAAAATCATGTTTCTCAAACAAATATATCAAAAATTGCATTTTACTCCTTTTTTAAAATTTAATTTCATTGTGGAAAGAATATTAACATGACATTTACCTTCTTAACACATTTTTGATTGTACAATAAGTTGTGGTTGACGATGAGCACAGTGTTGTACACAGATTTCCAGGGCTTATTTATCTTGCTTGATTGAAACTTTATGGACACTATTTAATACACCCCATTTCCCCCTCCCCCCAGTTCCTGGCAACCACCATTCTACTCTTTGATCTTATGAATTTGACTATTTTAGATATCTCATGTAAATGGAATCATGCAGTATTTGTCTTTCCGTGATTGGCTTATTTCACATAGCATAATATCCTCAAGGTTTATCCATGTTGTCACATATCATAGAATTTCTTTCTTTTTAAAGGCGGAATAGTATCCATTTTATTATGGTCTTTGTGGTTCATATGAATTTTAGGATCTTTTGTTTTTCTCTTTCTGTAAAAAAATACCATTGGGATTTTAAGATTGCACTGAATCTGTGGATTTCTTAGGTAGTATGGACATTTTAACAATATTGCATCTTCCAATCCATGAACATAGAATGTCTTTCCACTGATTTATGACTTAATTTCATTTATTAATTTTTGTAGTTTTCAGTATACAAGCCTTTTATCTCTTTAGGCTTTTTCCTAAATATTTTATTCCTTTTTGGTGCTACTGTGGATAGGATTGTGCTCCTAATTTTTTTCAGGTAGTTTGTTGTTAGTGTTTAGAAACTCAACCGGATGTTTTTATGTTGATTTTGTACCATGCACCTTTACTGAACTCATTTATTCTGTTTTTTTTTTTTTTAATGAAACCCTGAAGGTTTTCTAAATATAAGATCATGTCATTTGTAAATAGAGACAATTACACTTCCTTTTCGATTTGGATGCCTTTCCTTTTCTTTCTTTCCTTCCTTCCTCCCTTCCTCTCTCACTCCCCCTCTCCTTTTGCCCTCCCTCTGTCTCTCTTTTTTCTTCCAGCATTACTTTTATTCCACAATTACTTGTTTATTTGTATCTTTTTCCCAGGAAGGCAGGGGTAAAATCAACCCTGTTCACCTCAGTGTCCCCACTGCTAAACAGCATCTGGCACAGAGTAGGTATCGAATGCATCTTTGTTCTTTTTGTTAATTACTTGACATTCTTCAAACATAACATGCATTTTTAACCTTCTAAATTTTTATTTATGCTGTTTCTTAGGTATAAAATATTGTTTCTTCAATTGATTTTTCTCATGTATGTCTGAAAATTATTTTTTGCCCATGGTTCTCAAGCTGCACCACGGTACCTTGGGACACCACAGATTGTTCATAAGGAACACTGCAAGACATTTTAAATTACTGAGGGAAATATAGCAGCATCTGTAGATACCACACGAACTACTAGCCTGAGGTAGTTCACGATTCCACGTTAGATTGTGCTATATTCCTTTCAATGACACTGTATCTTTGTGGAGCTGTGATTTAGTGGTTTCTGCGATAAAAAGCAAGTACCACATGAAAATTAATGTGGAAAAGAAAATGTGGATGTTAGTGTCCATTGTGATTCTAAGTGTTGAGAAGTTGCACAGTACCCACCAGGCTCATCAATCTCATGATAGATGAAATTGAAATAAAAATACTACTTTTACCTTTCAAATTATATGCATTCGATTTTAAACAGCTGCTAATCTTTAGGACACAGAAATGTATTAAGCTGTTTGGATCTAACTAACTCTTAGATATTTCTTTTGGCCTAGCTGGGGAGGGTATAAGAAATTACTGAGATACTCAGGGCACTGTGAACCAAGAAAGCTTGAAAACCTCTGCATTATCTGAGATCAGTGTTCCAATTTCAAACTTTTAGACCCAATTCACAAAATTGAGTTCATTTGAATCTACTTCTCCAAATTGCTACACATATGTGGAGTTGATCATTTTTAAGTTGACTGTAGTCTATTAAAAGCAATACGTGATAAGGTCTGTTTTCCTCTCATCCCTTTCCCAGCACCCCTTACCCCCAGCTCTACCTCCCGCTTCTCCCCTTCTCTCTTTGGTTTACATGAGTTACCTTTTATATTGATTAACACGGCTGAGTAAAACAATTGCTGATTCTGAGTCATTTCTCCATTTACTAGTAAAGGGAATGATAGAGATGCATTTTCCCAGGTGTTGATTAGCACTGAAGGCCCTATTAAATTAAGGAAATTGTACATTTATTCCTCCCTCTGGTGTGCTCTACCCTTTTATTTGCCATAGGTCTTCAAATAATTACCTTGTTAGGGTCAATGAACAGAAATTTTAGTTCTTGCTTTGCAGTAATTATTCTGTCAAACTCAGTCACTTAACTGCAATCATTATTTTAGCACCCGTTTCCAACAAGGTAACAATCACCGTGTGTTTTCTTTTCTCTATCTCCAAAGTGACACTTAATTAAGATAAAGAAAACACTTTCCACAGCACTCCTTACCATTTTTGCACTCCTTACCATTTTTTTGCCGCCTTGTCCCTCAAAGAGCTCTCGTTTGGATCCTTTTGCTTTTCCCATCCTTTCTAAAGTCTATAGTAGAATCCTTTTATTTTAAAAGATTTTTAAAATTTTTTTTATTTATTTATTTGAGAGAGAGAGAATGGGAGATAGAGAGCACGAGAGGGAAGAGGGTCCGAGGGAGAAGCCGACTCCCCGCCGAGCAGGGAGCCCGATGCGGGACTTGATCCCGGGACCCCGGGATCATGACCCGAGCCGGAGGCAGTCGCTTAACCAACTGAGCCACCCAGGCGCCCTCTGTAGTAGAATCCTTAACCGCAGGCTTGGCCTGAACCCATCGGCCATCCTCAGGCCTGTGCTGTACCTAACCGCACAACCATGCACTCTCACTCCATTCTCTCTTTGTCCACTGTGGTTACCACCACCTCCTCTAGACCTCTTAGAGAAAGGGAATAAAGAAATGGGATACATTGCATTACAATAGTTTTTTTTTTTTTTTTTTTTTTTTTTTTTTGAGGAGACACCAATGTGTCCTGGTAGACCAGTTTCAGAAGGAGTCAGGAGGTGAACATGGGATCATGTGGGAAAGATATAGATCGGAATGCTTCAGAGGAAGCTACCAGTTTTACCATCGTTCTATCTTGAGATTGGATTAAAAGGGGTTGTATTAAGTGTTTCCAAATGGAAATAGTCTCTAGTTTTATATAATGGCATCTTTGGGGCAGTTTTCAATGAACTGTTATTCTCCAAAAGTTCAGATTTTTGTTTCTTTGTTTGTTTTTGGTAGCCAGTCGTTTGTTTACCTGACGCATCCGATCAGCGACTAATAGTGACTGTATTATCTTACTCATGTTGAGAAACTTAAAAAAATATGGTAAGATGAAGAGAAAGTGTTGCCCCATCAGGAAAGTTGTATAATGGACTTCAAAAGAGTTTTTCCAAGTTAACTATTGCTCTTTGGGTCTGCTGAGTAGTCATTTCCCCCCATGGCTGAGACACAAAATGAATGGGCATCATATATCTTTTGTTATACAGTTGACCTTTGAATGACTCAGGTTTGAACTGTGTGGATCTACTTATACACAGATTTTTTTTTTTTATAAATACAGTACAGTATTGTAAATGTCTTTTCCTTATGATTCTTTTAAAAAAGATTTTGTATTTATTTATTTATTTATTTAGAGAGTGTGAGTGGGGGAGGGGCATAGGGAGAGGGAGAGAGAATCTCAAGCCGACTCGGTGCTGAGTGTGGAGCCCAAAGCAGGGCTCAGTCTCAGGACCTGAGCTGAAATCAAGTCGGACATTTAAGCAAGTGAGCCACCCAGGCGCCCCTCTTCCTTATGATTTTCTTAACATTTTCTTTTCTTTAGCTTCTTTTAAGAATACAGTATACAATAAATATGGCATACAAAATATGTGTTAATTGACTGTTTATGTTATCAGTAAGGCTTTCAGTCAGAAAATAGGCTATTAGTAGTTATATTTTGGGAGAGTTAAAAGTTATACACTTAAATGTAGATTTTCAACTATGTGAGGGTCAGTGCGTCCCTAACCCCTTCATTGTTCAAGGGTCAACTGCAATTTTGTTTTAACAAATGATCTGAAATTTACAGTCAGATAAATAGTCCCAAATGTTAATGTGGTTATGTTTTTGTGGCATATATTGTACTATATTGGCTTTTCTTCTTACTTTTTTTTTTTTTTTACCCATAGCGTTCATCTTATGCTAAGCCCACTATCAAGAAAACTTTATTTCAACAGCCTGATGTATAGGCCTTTTGTTTGCCCCTCAGCAGAAACATAAGTGACCAGTCTATCTTGAAGAGACCCTGATAGGTTATTAGAGTTTTTCTCCTCTCCCTCTGTCCCAGCCTTTTCTTGTCTGTCCCTTTGCACTTATTTGCATCTGACTCTCTAGTAATGTTCAATAACATGATTATTTTGGTCAGTGCATGAGAGGAGAATTGATCAGTGTTAACTTCTGGTTACTTTCATTTTTTCCATTCTGAAATAATTATTAGGCCAATGATCTCTAAATTTCTCACCTTCTTTCTTTCCTTTCTTTCATTCCTTCTCTAGCTTTTTCATGCCTCTCTTCTCCTTGTTACTCTTCCTTTCCCTCTCTCTCCTCTTTTCCCTCCCTCCTGCCCTCCCTCCCCCTTCTCTTTTTCTTTCCTTTTTTCTTCTCCCTCAATTATCACACTGAGCAACATCATAATTTATTGCTTTCTGGTAAGAATACACTTAAAAGAAATTCTAAGTTCTGTGTGACCAGTGACTCACTTCCTCCTAAATTGCTAGCATCTTAATTTCTTTTTTTTAAAGATTTATTTGTTTATGTATTTGACAGAGAGAGACACGGGGAGAGCAGGAACACAAGCAGGGGGAGCAGGAGAGGGAGAGGGAGAGGGAGAAGCAGGCTTCCTGCGGAGCAGGGAGTCCGATGCGGGGTCTGATGAGGGGTTGGATCCCAGGACCCCGGGATCATGACCTGAGCTGAAGGCAGATGCTTAACGACTGAGCCACCCAACTAGCCACCCAACTAGCTTTTTCATTTCTGGCATGGAATACTAGTAATGTGTTTGGCACTGAGGAAATCAGAGAGATTTTAGGTAATCTTCACCAGAGCACAAACTCATTCTTATGCTGATCCCGAGGTTTAGAGGTGATGAGTACATATGTGATGTGCCACATACCTTTCATGTCAAAGAGCTAAGAGAATAACACCAAAGTTGCAACCAAATTTCATAATAGATTTTGACATAAGTTATTCTGTTTGGGTTGAATTGTTGTTTAATATTTTACATAATTATGTGGACTTATTTTAGAGCAAGATTTTTCTAGTTTTGTTTCATGAATATATATCAGGTGTTTTTCCGTAGCATTGAACATTTGCAGAAAATAAGAGTATAATTTGTTGTTCTGCTGCCACAGTTGCAACATTCCTGTCATAAGAGAGACTATATTAGCCCTTTTGCCAAAGTCTTAGCCATGTAAAAGTCAAAAGGGGGTGGAAATTGATAGCAGCTGACAGGCATGGTTTGTGTAATGGGAGCTTTTAGTAATAGGTTTTTTTATGGCAGTTCTTCACAGAATAGGGACAGTGTAAATCTGACTTATTTTTAATTTAAATGTGAGTTATTAAGAAATGGTTGGGATATAAAGGTGAATGTGATACTAAATTACTGCCTCTTTGAAATTCAGCTTCACTTTTTACTTACTTATTTTTCTCTTTATTCTCCCAGTAAGATCCCCAAATGTCCATTGCTCTTGGTCACATACTTTAGGGCAAGCATCATATTTGGGAGCTAGTTAAGAGAGAAATATTCAAAAGCAAGACCCAACAAAGGACACTGTGCCAGGTATTGAGGACCTGTAAGTCAAGGCTGTGGGGTCCTGTGTTTGAGTCAGTTGAGTGGCCCACTCTAGATTTCAGCTCAGGTCATGATCTGAGTCCTGGGATCGAGCCCTGCATCAGGCTCCATGCTCAGTGGGGAGTCTGCTTGAGGATTCTCTCCCTCTCCCCCTCCCCTGCTCTCTCTCTCTCTCTCTCTCTCTGATAAATAAGTAAATCTTTAAAAAAAAAAAGATACCTTGCTAAGCATGAAATTATTTCCAAGCTTTTATTTGAAAAGTACCTGTTGAATATTTATAAGCTACAGAATTACAAGAATTTAATTTATAGAAAAAATAAGCAAAAATCAATATTGAACATGACTTATTGCAGTTCTTTTTACTTCAGTTGGATGAATTAATCAGATTGCTATTTTATAGATGATGTGGGAGGGGTAGCGTGAGGAGGGAGAAATGACAAGCCCCGGGGGGGAAACAAGTAGAATTATGTCTTTTTAACGTAATGGAGAAAGCTATCTGTGGAATAGTCAGTCAAAAAAGATATTCTTTTTTCATCAAGATAAAGTGAAAATAAAAGGATCTGTTCCCCTCTCCACAACAACACTCACTGAGGCAGAGAGGAGAAGGCATTTGAAAAGAAAGCTGCCACCAGGCACTTGGCAGGGGAAGGGCGAAGGAGATGCATCATCTTGAACTTCATACTGAAGTCACCTGGGCAGTGGCTGGAACAGAGAACTGAGTTCAATGAAAGGTTTGTTGTTGTAAAGTCTCCAACTTATGAAATTGTAGTCTGAGACTGAGGGGTCTTTGAGATTTGGATTTCTGTCCTAACCCAAAGGAAAGGTCTGATCCCACACACTGAAGAGTAGGTTGTTAAAGGATGCAGAATACAAGAAGCCCAGACAAGAAAAGGACAATGATATTTCTGTTAGTGAAGTCCACATTTTAATAATATCTTAGAAATTTACATTATTATTTAATATAGGACCATGTTTTATCTGTAGCTGTGTTTTATTTATGGTTGTCTATATTTATATAGGCTTACATTAGCGCTTTTACCTCAGGGTAACATGATACAATTTAAATATAAGTAATTGGACAGCATTCATTAAATTCCACGTCAAAAAATGCTTTCTATTTTTTTCCCCCAGCATTCATTTATTCCACACAGAAGGTGTATGAAGAGGGCCAGAGCAGGGCATTGGTCGTGGCTCTGTCCCAGAGTCTATAGCAGTGCCTGGCACATAACAAGCATCTCTTCATTGTGGAAAGAATGAATAAGGTAGGTATTGTTAAGGAGAGAATCTCAAACTGGGTGGCCCTAACTGATATTTATGGACAACATGTTGGTTTCCACAGTGGACATACTAGATGAGGATGAATCCCCTTAATGCTGTTTGGACAAGCATATTTAGGTTAGCTCTGTTGCACCGAGAGGAGTCAGAGTACGGGTTTCAGTGTCACATAGACCTGCCCATTACTTGTGTGACTTTGGTAAAATTATTTAATCTCACTGGGCCACATGTTTTTAATTTGAAAACAGGGAACCAACTTCAGTGGCTTCCTGTAGTGATTACCTGACATGCTACAGTGATTGACCCAAGCCAGCAGCTGATATTCAACAGTGTAGTTGGAGCAAAGAATGGCTAAATCATCCTCATCTTATCTTTAAGTTGTGTTGGTTTCCAATGTCACAGTTTACACGGGGGCTGCTTTATTATCAAGCCATCTAATAACACAGTTCTGTTCTTCCTCCTTCACCTTGGCCCCCCAAGCTCCCCTTCAGAAGCTTTGATCAGGCTCATTCCTTCCCCAAGTCCACAATCCTTGTTTGTGTTTATTTCCATGCCCTGCTCAAGCCACTTCTCTGGCGGAAATGCACTCCTTCTCCTCTCCATCTGGTCACTCACTCTTTGTGATGGTCCATTATATGCACCAACCTGACTGGCCATGAGGTGCCCAGATTAGACATTATTTCTGGGCAGGTCTGTGAGGGTGTTTCTGGATGAGATTGGCATTTGAACCAGTGAATTCAGCAGAACAGATTGGTCTCCCCATTGTGGGTGGGCTTCATCCAATCTATTGAGGTCCTGAATAGAACAAAAGGCAGAGGAAGGAGAAATTTGCCCCCTTTCTCTGGCCTCATTGCTTGAGCTGGGACAGGTCATCTCATCTTGTCCAACTCTCAGGCTGGTTCTCAGGGTTTTTGGATTCTGACTGACATATACTACTGGGTTTCCTGGGTCTCTGGCTTGCAGACAGAAGATCATGGGACTTTTCAGCCTCCATAATTATGTTAGCCAACCCCTCATAACCTCTTTCTATTTATAAATAAATGAATAAATTTGTATTAAAATATATAAATATAAGTGTGTGTTTATATATACATATTATATATATAATATGTGCCTGTAATATATAAATATGCATATCTATTATCTATCTATCTATCTATTTATCTATCTATCTATCTATCTATGCTGAACTGGTTCTGCTTCTCTGGGGAACTCTGATTAATACGCTATATTTAAGACTTACCTTGTCCATGAAGATTCTCCTACTACTTGTTTCATGTTTCACATTACTCTCTTCTGACTCTGGCTTCCTTCATAGTCTTTCCTTTGCCTTGACATTTAGCCCTCTGTTCTTTTTTTATTGTTCTCTAATTATTTACTGAGTGTGTAAATATTTTGGCTCTGAGGGTGCAAACATTTTGGGTTCCAGAGCCCTAACTAACATTTAACACAGTGTCTGACACAGAGTAGGTGCTTAAGAGATGAATATTTGAATTGATCAACTTGAATATATTGGGGACTTTTCTCCCTCAATATCCAGAACTGTTCAGGTCATGTAGCAGTGATCAGTATGCTGAAGAGCATACAAGAACCTCACCTTGATTGGCCCAGTTACATCAGTTGGCTGGCGCAGGTTATGTATTTGTGACCTCTCAGACGAATTCTCTATTTTCCTTCAAACTGGACTTGGATTGCGATTTGGTTTTCCTCTACTATTTCCAGCAGATTTTGCAGTGCCTTATATCAGTGGCTGACTGAATTGCTCTACTTCCAAAAAAGAGCCGAGGCCCCCAGGAGTAGCCATTTTTCTTCCAAAGCATTTCTCTGCCTTTGATCATCATGGGATTAACAGAACATATTGAAAAGATTATCTTTTGTTAACACCCTGTGGTGTCTCTGTTGAGACTATCACACATAGTTTGAGAAATGACAATATAAACTATGACATGCTAGCCCTTTAGGACCGAGTCTTTTTACAGTGTCCTCATGTTAAATTCTATTTGCTTAGATATTTTGTTAGCGTAAATGTATGTTGAAGTCTTACTATGAAAATTAATCAATATTGCAACAGAAACATTGGTTTGTCTTACAGATCTTCTACTCTGAAGCACCCTCTTCAAGCCCCCTCACTAGGAAGCTCCAGCTCTGCTCAGTAAGGTCTTGTCACCTTCCTAGATGGAGGCTTTGAAAGTAGAATCCCTACTGTTTCTTCAGAATGGAGCTGAGATCCAATAGAGGTGAAGAAGAGGAAGCCTCCGAGATCAAAACCTCCTGGGTACCCCTTAGAGAACACTCTATGTGTAGAGAGAGGACCACAGCATAAAAGCTTTAAAAATGTTTTACACTATCCTCTGGCTCTCTGGGTATCACAGCCATCTAGGGGCAGGTTGGTGTTGTTTATGGTAGTGTGGCATTCCAGAGGTATTGGACGTAACTAAGGTTCCAGGATCATGACTCACACATATATCCAACCGCCTTTGAATCTTACAGGCATTTCCATTTCATATATTCAAAATTGAAATCAGGACTTTCCTAGGTCCTCAAATATGCTGTACTCCCACCTGCCTCTGGGCCTTTGCACATGATATTTTACCTCTTAGCCAATTCTGAGACACCTCTTCAGATCTCAGATCAGAGGTCATTTCCTAAGGGAGTCTCCCTCTGTCATTGCTGACCAAGCCAGACCATCTTGTTAAAGTTGTCTCACAGTTCCATGTACATTTCCTACGTAGTCCATATCACAGTTCTTAATATATATATTTTATATTATATATTTTAATTAATTTAATTAAAACTGTGATATATATATATATAATAATGATTTGATTAATGTCTACTTGCCTCAAAAAAAATAGATGGGAAATGCTTTGAGGGCAGGATCATATCTGCTTTAGTCCAACAAATAATATTGACTATCCCCCTCATTAATTGCTACAATTCTTTCAAATCATGGTTTTTCTATAGGGTTGATCCTGGGCTCTGCCTCTTTCTGCTAGCCCCTAGATGGGGGTTGCTGCATAGGATAATATATGAAGCTGAATTAAATGGATTTCTATGCAGATAAATGGATCTTTGTTATTCTCTCACAAATATATGAAAATAAAATAGCAAAACTGTTCAGGTGGATTGAAAACTCTGTTAGTTTTTCTGTCGTTTTCTCAATGACCCCCATAGGCTTATGGTCACTTTATTTGATCCAGACGCTTGTATATGTCTCATCCCATGATGAACCAAATAGTTCTTTATTACATTCTGCATCCTCTGCCTCATTTAGCCACCCTGCAAGCATGAAACACTGCTCAGAGGTGCAGCAGAGGGGAAATGCATCTGAAGATCAATAAAAATTTACAACCATGACTATGACATGCTTTAAATTGAGTATATTACTGTCAGAAGATCGCTGTATTATTTTGGTCAACGTCATTTCTTTTCTTTTCTTTTTTTTTAAAGGTTTTATGCAACTAATTTTTTTTTTAAAGATTTTATTCATTTATTCATGAGAGACACAGAGAGAGAGAGAGCGAGAGAGAGGCAGAGGGAGAAGCAGGCTCCCAAGGAGCAGGGAGCCCGATGCGGGACTCGATCCCAGGACTCTGGGATCATGACCTGAGCCGAAGGCAGACGCTTAACCATCTGAGCCACCCAGGCGCCCGGTCAACGTCATTTCTATGAAATTCAGTCTTTAGCAGCATTACAAATTTCATAAAAGAATAACCTGCTTAGTTTCTTTTGTAAACTGGGGGCAAGAGAAAGTAGTCATGAGCCCTCAGCTTACTCGAGATATTTATTATTACTTCTGGAGTCTGGCAAAAAAGACTGTCAATTCTTATATACTTCATTTTGATTAATTATATTGCTGGAGATCACTTACCTAGGTCCATGTCATTTTTTAAAAATTACTGTGTAATGAGGGAGAACACTTAGCATTTTTCAAGCTTGTCTGATTTTTGTTTGTTGAATATATAAATATGTGCTTAGTCTCCTTTCTTGAGGTAGAAGGCTTATGGCAGGAATATTCACCTAGTTTATGACATCCACTCCTTGATGCTGATAGTAGCTTAATTATCAAGTCAGGTCATAATGCTTGGATTATTTATGAAATAATTTTAGAAGTCATTCACTGGAACAACTCTGCAGATAAAGAAGGATCCTGACTGAGGGCGTGAGGTGTTCAAGAGAGGCAGACATAAAACAGTTCTAATGACTATTCATGTGCAACATTTATTAAATTTGTTTTTATGTGGTTCAAAGCAGTTTGATAGTTTGACTTCTCATTATTGTTTTGGTTTTTTATTTCCAGAGTTTATCTGTGCGCAAGGAAGTCATAATGTTGGGCTATCTGTTTGAGGCTAAACACTCGCACCAGAAGAATAAAAACACGGAATCGTTAGGACTCTGGATAGTGCTCCCTCACCACTCCATCCTCTCTGCAGAGTTATGTAAATCTTTTGATGTACTATATTCAAGGTACATGATTTTTTTTAGGTCCCTTGGAGATGACTTCATAGTGTAAAGCTGTAACGCTCTAAGAAGTAAAGGAACAATTGATTTCTATGACTTTCAAAGTTTAACATTGGGAGGGAATAAGTGAAATAAAGGGCAGTCTGCTTAAACCTTCCCTTCCCAGACTTGATTTTAGCCTCACCCTGGAAATGAAGTCCAGATCATGAAGCTTTATAGGTCAGTAAGATTTTTGATGGAGCTATGTTCAGGGTATTAAAACTCCTGATGGAAATCATATATTTATTCCATTAGGGTTGATAATCTAGCTAAAATATCAGGGTTCTGAGCTTTCAGCTAATATAGCATTGGTGATCTCTCGTTCATCTCATGTACTTTTTTTTAAAAGATTTTTTTCTTCAAGATTTTATTTATTTATTTGACAGAGAGAGAGAGAGAGAGAGCATGTACAAAAGCAGGGGGAGTGGTAGGCAGAGGGAGAGGGAGAAGGAGGCTCCCTGCCTAGCAGACAGCCTGATGTGGGGCTCAATCCCAGGACTCTGGGATCATGAACTGAGCCAAAGGCAGATGCTTAACTGACTGAGCCACCCAGGTGCCCCTCATCTCATGTGCTTTTATGTATTTCTGTTTTATCCTTTGGTCAACAAAAAATTATAAAATGATTTTTTCTTGAAATGTATTTGATGGGCGTATATTTCACACATGCACGATCCACATGCAGAAATAGGGTCCGTAAGCAGAAAATTATTTAGAGGGGTCATTTTGTGGGGAATAGTTGTTGAATCCTTGAGCCATAATATCTGCCTGCTATGGTGTTGAATGTTATGAATTGTTCCTGAGATCTGGCCAGTCCAAAGGGCCACAGAGTTCTGGGCAGATTTATTTTATTGAGGGTTAGCTGCAGAGAGCTGATTGTATTTCAGACTGGACTTTAAACTTGGCCTCTGTGTCAAGAGGAAGCAAACCAAGGCATGGCACATAGCATCATCACAGCTGTGCACCCTGAAAGTGTTGAGGAGCAAGGCTTAGTGGGAAATGTTGAGAAGCATTTCAGAGCCAGCACAAAAGCCCTAAGGCAGCCTGTCTTCTCTCATCCAGAACTCCCACAAGCACTGCAGACCTCCCTCAGCTGAGCCCTGCTCCTCCCCACCCCACCTTTAACACTCCCCCATTCCCCACATTGTTCCGAGAAACCTGCCCAGCATTTAGTGTGGCCACTTCCTAATCCTCAGACTGCAGCCAAAGATAGAGGTGGTCAAGGATGTCTCTGGCAGGCAATCAAGCTTACTTTTTTGTTTTATACTTGATCGAATTAAAGAATATGGCCTATTAGCTTAAATAGAATCAATCAAAGCATTAGACACTTGGTTGTAAAGCTGACAGTTGGAAGTTCTGTCCTGGTGAAATTACACTGAGGAACATTATATGCCACCCGCGGCTTCTGAAATTTGCAGTATTAAAGCCAACCCTATGTAAATGATGGCAAAATCGCAAATTGTCTTTTTCTCATGTAGGTTCCCTTTGTTTTAATTTAAATATACAAAGAAGTAACACAGAATCTTAAAGTAAAAATTTTGCCATATTTCCTTTATTTATTTTTATTTTTTTAAAGATTTTATTTATTTGAGAGAGAGAGAATGAGAGATAGAGAGCACGAGAGGGAAGAGGGTCAGAGGGAGAAGCAGACTCCCTGCTGAGCAAGGAGCCCGATGTGGGACTCGATCCCGGGACTCTAGGACCATGACCTGAGCCCAAGGCAGTCGCTTAACCAACTGAGCCACCCAGGTGCCCCCTTTATTTTTTTTTAAATAAAAAAAATACCCATTAGAGATAAAGCTGAAGTCCTGTCTTCCTTCCTCAAACCCATTAGAATCACTTTCTTCTCAAAGATAATCACTTTTGGGAATTTATAATATATTTTTCCAGTCCATTTTAAAGTCTTTTAACTATTTTTATGGAGTATTGTTTTGAATGTATTTAAAGTTTTACAGGAGCTGTATATATTATTCATTCGATTTTACCACTCACTTTTTACATTCTTGCATTACACAGTCACTCAAGGAATATGTATTTTGTGTTCAATGTTCTGTGCACTATTCTAGATGTTAGCACTAGAGATTAACAAAACAATAAGAAGTTAACCTGCCCTAAGTGGAGTTTATGTGTTAATTGGAAAAGGAAAAAATAAATAAAGAAGTAAAATATGTTGGACAGTGAGGACATTATGGACAAAAGAATAGGAAAGGGGAATGCAGGGGGATGGGCTGAGGTAGTCTGCGCAGAATGAGAGGAGTCCTGAGGACATCAAGGGGAACAGGAGCAGCAAGGTTTAGTGTTGCTTAGAAGTGAAAGGCTGGAAAGCAGACTTACTTGGAGCACCGCAGAGTTCTGGGGCTTCCTTCTGATTGGATGAGATGGAGGTGTTGTTAAGATCGAACTGTTGATATGTATGAACCTGGTTTGTAGACATGAACTACTGTAGAGCATTTCATCATGTAACTAAGCCACATTTTTTAAATTTATTCCTTTATTGATGACCATTTGGCTATGTCTAATTATTTGTTTCTATTGTTTTCTATGAAAATTCTTGTTCACTTCTCCTGGTATTCATGTGCAAGTTTCCCTGGGCTCAGAAATGGAATGGCTACCATTTTTTGTCATGCACACTTTCAATTTTATGTACATTGATAAATTGTTTCTCAAAGTGCCTGTTTACATATTCCCAAAAACATACAGGCTAACACACATAGCACACAAAGCCATTTCTTTACAACCTTGCCCACACTAGGCATTGTCTTTTGAACTTTGGAATCTTAAATGGTGCAAAATGGGGGTTTGTTGCTTTAATTTGATTTCTCTCCACACTAGTGAAGTTTAGCTTTTTTTTTCATTTATTTCTTGACCATTACACTGACTATTTTATAAATTAGCTTTCATATACTTTGATTATTTTTACCTTCATGTTGCTTGTCTTCTGAATGATTTATATCAATTTCTTATGTGTTTTGGATATGAAGCCATAATACACTCTGCACGTATCTTCTCCAAGTGTGTTCCTTGTTATTTATCTTTGTCTATGCTGTCCTGTACTGTATCCAGGTTTTAAATTTTGATATCATATAGTTAGTTATCTTTTTTTTATAATTAGAACTTTCAATGTTTTAAGAAAGTTTTCAGTACTCGTATGTCACAAAGATATTCCTATCTATCTATCTATCATCTATCATCATCTATCTATTGTCATCTATCTAGCCACTTATCTATCACTTACCGTTCCAAGTTTGGTTTATACATTTAGAGCTGTAGTAGATGCTGTGGTGCATAGCACAGAGTCTATTTCAAGTAGTGTCTTCTGACAGTGTACAGCATAGTCTGTCCCTCAAATTAACAAAGACCTATTTTGCTCAAGATTCAGCTCCCTCTTCAGAGATAACCCTGTATTCAATTACCAAGTTTGTGTGGAAGGACAAAAGTCTGGCTCCTGGCCTTAGTTTGGGACTTCTCTAAAGGGCCAGTCCTACTTCTATGCTCTCTGTTGGACTGATTAATTCTTCTGTGGTGATGCATCACAATTTAACTTCTCTCCCTGCCCACGTTTGCTTCCTTCCGTCCTTTACCCAAATTACTCACCACTCACAAATAAACCATGCTAATCTCCATCTCAGAGTCTGTGTTCTAGAAAACCTGACCTGTGACAATGGGCACAAGAAATGGTCCTAGAAAACAGATTCAAAAATGGATTTTGGAGCTGAATCATCCATCACCTGGTTGGCAATGATGACTTATGCCATAAATGAAATAATGATAAACCCTGGCATGCAGTAGCCCAGTGACTTTTAAAACTTCCACTGGGGGGAGGGGGGACTAAGGCTAGAAGAAAATACACTGGTGGGTACAACATCTCAAGTGATTGAGAGGTTCAGGAGAAGTAAGTAAGGATTTATAAGGATTTGGGACTTGGATGGTGTTGAGTTAAGCAAAACTATTCCATAATATTGCTGCCCTGGCATATGTTTTGTGTTGGTCAAGAGCCTGCAGGGGCCTTAAACTTGAACTACACTGGCTTCTGCTGTGAGCTCAAGCCTTAGCTAATAGCCCACAGAATAACAAATAAATGCAAATTTGTGATATGACTCCTATCAACTATCCTTGTGATAAGCATTCTCCCCTGCCACCTAGGTCCCTGGGGTTCTCCTGTACTCGTTGCAAGTGAAACACTTCCTTCTCCTATTCTTTGGCTTGGTTGTGTCTTTGTGCTCAGTACCAACCAAGAGGGGAACAGTTTCAGAACAAGATGACTCCTAAAAAACTTGGAAAAGGTGAGGTATTACATCAGGTGAAGCAGAAATGCCAGAACCATTGCAGATAGTGGAAGACAAGGTAAAAAGAAAGAGAAGTGAGCATGCTAAGGAGAATGTACTATACAAGGCTGGAAAAATATGTATGTGGCTGGAAAACCCATTGGCGACTATGTTCTATAGTAGGGTCCAGAGTACACTCTATTTATTAAAGCAATAAAGAATGCACTTGTAGGAGGGACCAAAGTAATATTGAGAAGCCCACTGGCAACATCCTCTGTAGACCACGGCTGATGGTAAGACTGGGCTCCTTGATAGCAAAGGAGATTTTATGATCCTAAAATAACTACAGGTCAGGTGCTCAAGCTGCAGAAGAAAGATGGAAACAATTATAATGAATGAGAGTGCTACAATATTTGTATCATATGATTGTTACCACCAGAGAATATCCCTCCTGTAATAGTCACTAAACAACGAAGTAGACAGAACAATACAGTCAGTTGATAACCATTTTTTTTTGTTAGGGCATACCTTAGAACTAGTACAATGGATACAAAACTGGAATTATCACTATGATAGGGATAGATAATATGCACAGGCCCCCAAATATGGACTCTCTCACTTGCTGCTATCAAGTGTCCAACTTGTCAACAGTGGAAATCAACAAAAGATGAGCTCTCAGTATGGTACCATCTTTCTAGGAAACCAACTAGCTTTGGTAATGGGGTGATTATATCAGATCTTTTCCACCCTGAAGGGGTAGTAATTCATCTTAAAGGGAATTGACTTGTTTTGCCTTTCCTGCTTATAGGACTTCAAGCACCATTATCTAAAGACTTGTAGACTATTTCAACCACTGACAGGGATTCTGCATACAATTGCTTCAAACTAAGGGACTAAATTATAGCAAAGGAGGTACAGCAGTAGGCCTGTGACCATAAGATCCCATGGTCCTGATGAGGTTTCACAGCCGCATCCCTCCATAGGAATTGTCCTCAGCCAAAGGGTGCAGCTCCCCAAAATGTTCCTCCTCATCCTGGGGGCATCCTGTTTTGCAGTTGTCTCTGAAGAGCCTTCATAGGTCCAAAGCTCCCCATGCGGTCAGCTGAAACCTCTGTTGTAACTGAATTGAAGTTCAACTTCTCTCTCTATCTGATTCTGTTTCTCTCACTCTTATGAGCACTCCCCAGTCACCTTTTTGCACACAAATTTAAGAGTTGTTTCCTGGGGAAACTGATCTACGTGATCTTCATTTAGCATTTATTTTTGTGTGGTGTGTTATAAGGATCTATTATTTTATTCCTTACAGAAAGCTTAGTGCTCTAAAGGTATTTATTGAAAAATTCATCAAAAGATTGAAAGGCCCACTGATATATAATGCCAGTACTATTACACATCAAGTGGTATATACACACCTTTCCCTTGCCTTTTCTATTCTATTGATCTATTTGTTTACTCCTGTATTAATGTCACATAATTTTAATTCCTATATAACATAATAAATATTATTATCTGTTAGGGCAAATCTCTTGCCTTTGCACATTTATTTTAGATTTATCTTGGATGGGACACCTAGGTCGCTCAGTCAGTTAAGCATCTGTCTTCGGCTCAGGTCATGATTCCAGGAACCTGGGACCGCGCCCCACATCAGGCTCCCAGCTCAGTGGGGATTCTGCCTCTTCCTCTCCCTCTGCCACTCTCTCACTCTCTCTCTCTAAAATAAATAAATAAATTCTTTAAAAAAAGATTTATCTTGGATATTCTTAAGCCATTATTATGCCATGTGAAATTTTAAATCCTGGTTTCAAGTTCATGAAAACATTGTTTGGATTCAAGTTATGAATGAATGGAATTTACAAATTAATATGGTAAAAATTGACAGGTTTTAATATTGAATCTTCTCATCTATTAACATGTTCTAAATATATAGATGTGTAGTTTCCTTTTATGTCCTCCCTTTGGTTCTTCATTTCCTTTCTGATATTCCTACTTACTTTAGTGCTGCTATTTGCTAGTAGTGCCATTTCTTTTTCTTTCTTTCTGAATTTTTGTCCTCCCTTGAGAATTCTGTCCAAGATCTTCACCCTGGCTGTTTACCCTCCTGAAGTTATGCATAGTGGACTTACCTGACAATTCTGTATGTCTAGATATCCTCTTTCTTCTCCTAGTGAAGAACCGTCAAATTCTGGGGGATGGTCAGTTTCATGGCAGGCTGGCAGAGTGGTGGGATGTAAAAAGCAATCTGAGTTAGAGTCACAGAGCATGAAATGCCACATCACTCAGCATTTTTAAGCAGCTGTACTGAATGTAAAAAGATTACATTACCTTGCATCCATCTTGGTTCTTGAATATTTTCCTGTATTGATTTGATAGTGGCCCATCTTTGATTTTGCAAAAAAGAAATTACTGAGCAAAGAAAACTTAACATAAAACCAGAGAGGTGTCACCTGCAGTGAAATAAAAGATTTCTTCAGAGATCTCAGGATCCATGTAATTTTAGAGATGCTGATATTGTTTTGAATTGATGTGTGTGGAGAAAGCCACTCCCTATCACTTTTTGATTTGGTATTAAAATCCTTCAAAGGAGTGAAGATTAGTATGTAAAACAGCTGAGCCAGGATTTAGTGGTGGATATTGCAAGAAGTGAAAAGGTTTTTCTCTCTACTATTGTAGAATTAACACATACGGTGTTTAGATTCAGACTTAAAGTATCATATGTTGAAGGAAATCTTGAGTCAGATTTGTGCTGACTCAGAAAATATTTTACTGTTGTCTTCCTTGAAATGAGGAAGAAATCTGAGGCTTTGAAGTACATCCATGGCTGTATAAATCCTGTCTTAAAAGTTATTTGGAATTTTACTTCTGGTTATGATGGAGTATAAGGGTTTGTACTTACCTTACTATCAAAAATGACTAAAAAACTGGGCACTATAAGTAAAACTCTTTTCAGATATGAAACAAATGCCAGTTCAAGACTGTGATCTCAGAAAAGGGAAAAAAATATTAACCTTATCATTTTGTTCTCCCAGATTTCTTCTTGGAAGAAATTACTGGCCAGTATCACAAAGAGGAAATCAATAGTCTTGCTGAGTTGAAGAGACAAAGATAGGAATTCAAGGATTTTGAGGCAGCTACATTTTTAGGGATGAGTGTTGTAGAAGAATGAGCTATGCAGAGAAAAAGCTCAAGAAATATACACAGACATCCCATTAAATCTTTGGACTGTTACCATTTTGCACCTGCATAGGGCATAAAACCAAAAGAAGAAATCTAAGAAAGGGATAATTACTGAGGAAATATGAGTTAATCTATTTTCAGAGTTTATAGATGATTGGAAATTAAGTTTCTACTATGCAGAAAAGAGAAACCTGACTGAATACACAGGGAATTCAGTAAAGAATCCAGATGATCATGCCTTGGTCATGAGCTAAACTGGATCTAGAGAAAAGATTACACTGGTGCCATCCTAAAATGTGATTAAGAGGTAGCCTCAAAGAGCAAAAGGATATTTAAGTAAGTTAACTTCCTACTAGAACAAAGCCCAACATTTTTTAAGGAAATACAATTTTATCAAGCATTCAAAATGTAAAAAATACAGTGTCTACCATACAAACAAAAATTTCTAGATATGCAAAGAACTAAGAAAATATAACCAATAAACAAATGAAAAAAATTTTTCAATAGAAATGGTATTTAAGTGACAAAGATGATGGAATTAGCAAAGAATTCTAAGCAGCCATTATAAATATATTCTATGCACTTAAGAATTTAAAGGAAAAACAACATGATGAGAGGAGATATAGAAGGTTCAACTATAACTCTAGTGACAAAAAATGCCCTATTTAAAATGAAAATTTTTAGATGGTTTAATCACAGATTTAGAGATTATAGAAGAAAATACAACCTACTTGAAGATATGGCAATACAACCTATCAAAAATGAATGGAGCCGAAAAAGATGTAAACATTAAAAATACAGCTTCAATGACCTGTGGGAAAATATCAAGAAGTCTAAAGGGCTAGAAAAACATTTGAAAACATAATGGTTCAAATCTTTCCAAATTTGATGGAAACTTTAACACTGTAACACAATTCAAAGAATCTTAATGAGCCTCAAATAGGATAAGCAAAGAATAATCACAAAAAAGTGCATTGCAATCACATTGTTGGAAATGAATAATAAAGATAACATCTTAAAACCAGCCAGAGAAAAAAGAGGAAAGTTTAAAAGCTACAGAATACAAATAACTGCAAACTTCTCATAAGAAATTATGTCAGAAGACAATGAAATTAACCCCCTTTAAAATGTTAAAAGAAATAAAAAGACCTATCTAGAAATTTTATTAAACAAAAGTATCATTCAAAAATCAAGATGACAGAACAACAGAATTAATTTTTTAAAAGATTTTACTTATTTATTTGACAGAGAGCATAAGCAGGGGGAGGGGCAGAGGAAGAGGGAGAGGGAGAAGCAGACTCCCAGCTGAGCAGGGAGCCTGACGTGGGGCTCTATCCCAGGACCCCAGGAGGCACCTGAGCTGGAGGCAGATGCTTAACTGACTGAGCCACCCAGGTGCCCAGAACAACAGGATTAATTAAGATTATTTGCTGATATGCTCTTCAATTTTATCACACCTAAAATGCAATGGAGAGCAACAGAAATGGACAACAGTGATTTATATTTGGATTCTGAGCCCTTCAGCAAAATGTATCTTCTTTGGACTGAATTTGTACAATAATGACAGTAAAAATATCTGTCTTCCCTATTTTAGTGAACTATTGAGAAAATTAGATTATGCGTGGTAAACCACCTCACAATGATAAGAAAATGTAATATAATAATACTAAAGATAATTATAGCAAACACATAGCACTTATTACTTGCCAGGCACTGTTCTTATTCTTTTACTTAGTTCTTATGATAATGTTATAGGTAGAATCTATTCTCTCATTTTATAGATGGGAAAACAGAGCTACAGAGTCAAAGTAACTTACTCAATGCTAACCAGTAAGAATTGGTGCTAGAATTTGAAACCAAGAAGTCTAGCTCCAGAAGCTCATGCTTTTAAATCACTAGAATTAAAAAAAAAAAAAAAAAGGAAAAAGAAAAAAAGCATAGACTTTTAACAAAATGAGAAGCTCAGCATTTGAATCCTGGCTTCATGGGTTGTGTTACTGTGGTCAGATCTCTTAAGCAGTCTGGAACTTCAGTTTGCTCATCATAAAATAATATCTACTTTTAGATGTTTGGTGAGCACTAAATAAGAAAAAAATGCAAAGTTTGATGTTTAACCAATAGGAAGTGTGCATGCAATGTATTGTTATTATTTATTGGGGGTGGGATGGTATATTTGCTCAGGCTGCCCTAACAAAATACCACTGACTGGGTGACTTAAACAACAGAATTTTATTTTCTTACAGTTCTTTTTTTTTTTTTTTAAGATTTTATTTATTTGACAGAGAGAGACACAGTGAGAAGGAACAGAAGCAGGCCTCCCACCGAACAGGGAGCCCAATGTGGGGCTTGATCCCAGGACCCTGGGATCATGACCTGAGCCAAGGCAGATGCTTAAAGGCAGAGCCACCTGGGCACCCCTTTCTTACAGTTCTGAAAGCTGGAAGTCCAAGATCAAAGTACCAGTACTGCTGAAGACCCCTTTTTCTGGCTTGTGGGTGGTCTCCTTCCCACTTGTGTCCTCACATGGCCTTTTCTCCACACACCTGGAGAGAGAGGAAAGAGATTGCTGGTGTCTCTTCTTGGTCTTGTAAGGATTAGGGCCCCACCCTTGTGATCTCATTTAACCTTAATCCTTAAAGGTCTTATTTCCAAATACAGTCACATTGGAGGTTAGGGCTTCAACCTATGAATTTGGGGGAGACACAATTCAGTCCATAACAAGTGGGTAGCTGGAGAGAGAGAATTTGAAGGATAGAAGAAGTGTTTGGAGTATTTTGATATTTAAGGCAGATTCCTTAGATATCAATTGTGAAGGAAGAAGAGGCTGTCAGCTATGTCTAGTAAATTAGCAGATACACAACATACTCGTAACTGTATGCCATTTGTCTTCTATTTGGAGCAAAAATCAAGGTGAATTAAAGACATTTTCAGACTTAACAAATATTAAATGGATTTGTTCTCAGCCGATTTGCACTATGTTAAAGAATATTCTTTAGAATGAGTTAGAACCTTTCTTCTATCAAAGTAATGTATTTCAATGGAAATAGTGATCATGGGGACATATAATGATATATTTTTAAATATTAAACAATTAATTTAAAAAATAATAGTCTAAAATGTTGTAAAGAAATAACTACTCAGTGCAAAAATAATAACATTTTATTGCGGAATTCATAACATACATTCATATATACAAATAAAATGTACGGTCATAATAGGAGGATGAGGGAAATGAAAGCATATGACTGTAAAGGCATTATATATTATAATTATATATTATCAGTTTAAAATTATTTAATGGTAAAGACTATGATAAGTCAAATCTTTATATTGTAACCCTAGATCGAACATTAAAAGAGAAAAAAAATAAAGAGGTAGAATGAATAAGTGATAACTGTAATAAAATGGTATAATAAAAAATACACAACTAATTTTAAAAATACAAAAAAAAGAGTAGAGAAGACACAAAGAAGAGGTGAAACGAATGGAAGAGATGTGTTATTTTAAGGAACTGGCTTACGTAATTATGGGGCTGGTAAGTCCAAAGTGTGCAGAGCAGGCTGGCAGTCTAGGGACTCAGAGTTGCTATTGTAGCTTGAGTCCAAAGGCAATTTGGGGGCAGAATTCCCTCTTCTTTGGGAGACTTCAGTCTTTTTCTCCTAAGGCCTTTGACTGATTGGATGAGGCCTATTCACATTATAGAGAGTAATTCCCTTTACTCAAAATGTACTGATTTAAATGCTAATCTCATTTAAAAAATACCTTCACAGAGACTTCTAGACTCACGTCTAGTACTTGCTTCAGCAGCACATATATTAGACTGATGTCTAGACCAGATACCTGCTGTCATGGCCTAGTCAAGTTGACACATCAAAGTAGTTATCCAGAAAGATTTATACCTGAACAAAATGATAATCACATTAAAATGTAAATTGGCTAAATACCTCAAGTAAAAGGAAAACTGTCAGATTGGATAAAAAACACAACCCAACTAAATGTTATCCATAAGAAACACTTTAAAATATAAAGAAATGGACTAAAAATAAAAAGGTGAGAAAAGGTATGCCCTACAAATACTATTTGAAAGCAGAAGTGACAATATTAATATCAGATAAAGTCAACTTAAGAACGGTAAATATACATATTACTAGGGATAAAGGACATTTTATAATGACACTTTATCAAGAAGACATAATAATCTTAAGTTCACTTATACCTAGAACAAAGCATCGATATACATGAAGCAAAAAACTGAAGGGAGAAATAGATAAATGCACAGTTGTCATTAGAAATGTCAATAGTTTTCTATCAGTAATTGACAGAGTAAGTGGACAGAAACTCAGATATAGGAGACTCGAATAACGCATTAAAATCAGCCCACACTGAAGGATAAAGGAACACGTCTGGTAACATACATAATCATGACCTATTGAACCGCGGTGCTTATGCCCTAATCCTAGATCTTGTGATTATCAGATGTATGGTGTTAGCAATACCATGATTATAGGGCAGAGTTGTTTACTAAGAACTTAAGAATTTAAACCAGCAAAATGGGGAGAAATGGCTAAGAAGACAAAAAAAAAAATGTAAAGTGCCCATAATTCCGCAGGGAGCATCTTATCTCAGTGGTCTTGGGCAGAAGTAGTTTCCCTCTGGTAGAAATCCCTTATTCTGAAAATTTAGAGCTAGCAGTTTACTAGGCCTTAAATTCTGTGGACTCTTTGCTTCTGGAGATTCTCTGAGAATTTCAGCTTATGGCTTCGAATAGTGACATCTTCCTCATTTTTAGAGTTGGAGAAAAGATCATGTTTTCACCCAGAAGCATTTATGCAAGGATCAGTCCCTTGCTAGGTCTTCTCCAACAAGCATGTTCTCCCATGCTATTTTCAAAATACCCAATCTATTGGTCAAAAATCATGTAGAAAACAATTAGATAGTTTCTTGGGAGGGCAGTTGGTATGTATGGATGATATGACCAAATAGCACTGGCTAATTTATTATACCAATCATAATTATGGCAACAGAGGAGAGTGAGATTCTTTGCTGAGCTACAGCATACAATTAATTTGTTCTCAATTAATGACTTTTGGGAGAATAAGTTGATGTTATGAAAACTGAGAGCATTAATAAAACTTTTAGATCTTTAATTTTTTTATATTAGCTTTATATAAAATGGCCCTGACTGAGAAAAATATTTTACTGGAAAACAAATCTTTTTATAGACAGATACTTCACCAGTCTTGAATATGAGTATGATTTTTTTAAGTCTGAAAAGTACACAATCATTGAAACATATTAACACATTTTACTTGAACTAGGAAGGTTGAAATCTGAAATTTTTTCAGATTATTTTTAATCCTAAATTTCATAAATAAAAAAAGACTCACAATAGTGTTGAGATAAGTAAAATCTGGAGAGATCAAGCAAATCTACTGATTTCTTTTGTGTTTTTTTAAATAAAATGAAGATAAGAATCTTTGTGTTACTAATAACCATTTAGGAAAATCAAAGATATTTTGTGCACCAAACAACAACAACAACAACAAAAACAGCCAAAAAACCCCCCAAAAAACAAAAATTTACTTTTTGTTTTAATTTAAATTTGGGGTCTGAATTAGAAAGGGCAAAATCCACAAGAATTTTTAGAGTCAAGTTATGATCATAAGTAACAAGGATCTGAAGGCAAGAAATAGCTCCAGGAAATACCTTTAAAAAATAAGTTACAATGATTAGTAGGAAATTTTATAAAAATTTTTTATATTATAAAAAATGATACAAGAATACGTCAAAAGCACAGAGCATAACAAAATATTTTAGTAATAAAAAGAACCTCTCCTATCTGGGCACAAAAAACTGCATTTTTGACAGAAAGAAAGCACAAATTCTAGTTTGGGTCTCTTTGTATATCATCTATGTAACAATTTGCAGTAAAAGACCCATAAGCCCTTTTGCTTCATGAATAAGCCCGTCATATTTATTCAACTTTGCCAAACATCTCAATACATTTTGTTCATTTAAAAATTATTATTTGTAGGTGTTACATTGCCAGGAAAATCACGTTCACTTCCCTTCAGACCTTAAGCCATCGAAATCATTCAAAAAAATGTTTTTCAGCCACAATGGAATAGAATTAGAAATAGTAACAGAAGGAAATTTGGAAAATTTGTAAGTGTATGGAATTTGAACAACACATTCCTAAATAATCAATGGGTCAAAGAAGAAATCATAATGGCAATTAAAAAATACTTTGCAATAAATCATGGAACACTACATCAAAAACTAATGATGTAATGTATAGTGATTAACATAACAATAAAAAAATTTAAAGAGAAAGATAAAAAAATACTTTGCAATGAATGAAAATGAAAACACACATACCTAAAATTATTGGATGCAGTTAAAGCACTGCTTAGAACACATTTGTAGCTGCAAATGTATATATTAAAAAGAATGAAGATATCAAGTCAATAACCTAACTCGCCGCATCAAGAATCTAGAAAAAGAAGAGACAATCCCAAAAGTTCATCTACTGAATAATGGATAAACAAAAGTTGGTATAGAGCCATATAATGGGATATTATTTAGCAATAAAAAGGTATAAACTATTAATACATGAGATAAATCGTTGAATCTTTAAAGCCTTATATTAAGTGAAAGAGGCTTGCATGAAATGTTGAGAACTAAATACATCTATAGAGGCAAAAAGGAGATCAGTGTTTGCTGGGCTGAGAGGAGGAGAAAATGTGGAGTGACTACTGATAGATAAGGGGTTTCTTCTGGGGGTGATGAAAATGTTCTGAAATTAGACTATTGTGATGATGACACAATTCTGTGAATCAACACCACTGAATTGTATACTTTGAAAGGGTGAATAGAGCAGTAGGTGAATTAGATCTCAACACACCTGTTGTTAAAAACAAAAAAACCCAAAAAACAGAATCTGCCCCTACAGGTTCTGATTCAGGTTTGTGGTTGACTCAGATGATTCATGTTCTGTGGGAAGCGTACTAGCTCTGCTATTGTGCCTTCAGAGGACTGCTGCCAAAATGCAAACATGGTATCTGGGAAGGGTAAGATAATAAACACCTGCTATTCCATAGATATGTGTTAAATTATGAGGTTACCATCTGTCCTGTGGGCTCTGAGCCATTGAAATCCAACTGTGAGAATTTTAGTGGCAAGAAAGTAAAATATGGTTAAGATTAAGTGGCTAATGATGGGGAGGTGTGTGAGGGGGTCCTAGGAGAGACACTCTGTAAGGGAGAGGGATGCTGGGCAGACAGAGGTACCCAGAGCCCACTCTCAGACTAACCCCGCGCCATGTGCCTCTCAACTTAAGAATTGGAGAAAATGATAGCTAACATATATTAAGTACTTATTTTGTAGCGGGCAATGTCCTAAATGCTTTTTTGTGTGCTCACTTTGTTTAACTCCTTCCAAAGACCCATGAGATTGATACAATTTTTATCCCAATACTACAAAAGAGGAAACTGAGGCACCGGGGAGAGTGATTATTAGGTCCCAAATCGCATGGCCAACGCGCGCATGAAAGAGCCAGGATTCAGACTTGACAATTTTGCTCTAGAGCCTTGTAACCACCACCCCATGTTACTGCTTTGCTATCTGGCCATCACCAGCCAAGGCAGAGGGTGGAAGAAGAGACAGCCAGTTACTTTACCTGTGGCTTCTCGACGCCAGGACCAGGCTGCGGGTACTTCAGAGAGGTTGGGTGACACAATGCTACCAAGTGTCATTGTTCAAACAATTTTTGCGGTGCAAACAAGCATTCAATTGGATTTGGACCATCCTAAGTTTGAGCTCTAACTCCGCTATTAGTGTCTGGGAGATTAGGGGCATTTGACTTTTGTCGGCCAGAATATCTTAACATATAAAAGAAAAAAACCAGTATCTTCTCTGCCTTCTCCGCAGCCTTGTGGTGAGATTCAAACTCAGAGAGGAGATCTCAAAAATCTCTGCGCACTTCAAGGTTTCCTCTTAAGGTAAGGTGGCGGAATGCCAACAATAACAGATTAAAACCACAGCAGAGACCCAGCTTCTAGGTTATTCCTGGAGGCTCTCAGATTGAGAAGCAATCTGGAAAGGAACAATCTGTCTTTTCAAACCCATTCCTAATGTTGAGAGATCTTTATGGTACTTTGAGGATCGCTGTTTCTCCTACTGATGCCTGAGAGTAGCTAAGCCCAATTTCAAACAACTGACATGTAAGATAATTCTATCTAAAAAATGAGGATTAGATATTTGCGAGAAAAGTTGGTTTGGGGTATACTCAGCCAGTGGCACTTTCACCTCCAGCTCAGGTGGATGGCTCAGCAAATCCTTCAGAAGCCCGGCTGTGGCAACAGCTGTTGCTTAGGTGAACAGACTGAAAAATCTACACATCTTGACAGCTCACTTCAAATTGTAATATCACTCTTTATTCAGGTGGGGGTCCATCTTTTATGTTTGTTCTATACAGTTCGAGAGGAAAGAGGAGAAACAGTTTGATTTTGATTTCAACTTGTACTGATTAGGGGGTGGTGGAGAACTTTTTCTGAATGCACTATTAGGATGGCTGGCAGATGTCTTCTTAACATTGGTACTGGAATTTAGAGCGTTTTGGAAAGTGTTTTCAATGACTTTTTGGTAGCTGTGGGATTTCATCGCTCCCGAACGTGCTAATTTAACATTTGTTTAGTTTGGGTAGCTTTCTTTTGAAATGGTAGCAAAGAAAGCTCGGAGGATCATTTTGAAGGAGAGTTGTTTTGAAATGTAGTGACAAGCTCATAAACTAAAGGTCATAGCTGTGACCAGTTGATCATTAATTTGTTTTTCTGCCTCTGGGCAGACCAGATCCTGCATATTTGCAGCAGACCTTAACACTGATGATTTGAACAATGAAAAATGCCTGTGCTTTTATTCCTGCATTCAGAGGTCCTGATGTATAAAGGGAAAAATGCTGAGCTCGAGGCCCGGAACTTGGGGTCTTACCATCTTTCTACTGTAATGGGCCCCTTTGCCCATCTCTATCTCTAGCTTTTTCACTGTTAGAATAGAAACCTCTAGATAGATTTCTGGGGCGAATCGAAGACATTCTTTTTTTTCCAGGGATTTTTTGGTTTTATATTTTCTGCCTTGGCTGGATTCATTAATCATCAGGTTGATGTCCTTTAAAATAATTTAAAGAAGTATTTAAAGGAGCACTCTATCATTAACTCAGCTAATGTAACTAAGAGTTTGATTCTAATCACAGTATACCCTTATGTTTGTGAATAATGAGGGTGTTAATTGCATTACTGCCTTCTAGTAATCCAGTGTGTTCAGGATTACCTCTTTAAATTAAGATGATGCTTGGCCCCCGTCCTCGGAATCTTGTATCCCACATGTGATTTGTTACTCCATCCAGCAGCACTCTGGGGAAGAGAATGTTCCCATCTTCTAAGCTCTGCTGCTTCTCTTCTGCCCACGCCTTACCAGTCTCTCCCAAGGGAGGGCTAATCAACAATTAAACCAGGCAGAGCTGGGAACATGGGTTGGATCCTATTTAATTGGCTGGGCTGAGTGGGTTACTGTGGCTCTGGGGTTAGTACTTGCATGTGGCCCTCTCTTTTTCTGCTCTTTGAGGGAGAGCCAACCAGGTTGCTCTCTCCCTTTCTCTTTCTTCTGAATATGGAGCTTAGCATCCAAGAGGATCCCTGTTCCTTTGTTTCCTGGCTCTTCATGCCACATTAGCCTAGTCCTTGTTGACATACTCAAGGTTGACTTTTAGAAGAATGGAAGAGCCCTACTCAGGCTCACGTCTGAGTCACATACTCCAACTCAGCTTTCACCAAAAGGCCCTATTTTGACAGTCTGTAATATTGATTCACTTGTAAATAAATATTTGCTTCCCCAGATGACTAGTCTTCTCTTCCCAGAGTTCCCTGGGACAGAGGGGTGAGTAATAATAGCTCAGAGCTCAGATACTCCTGACTCTCTGATAAAATATTTTCAGAATAAAATCAAACACTTTTGTAACTGGTAACAGCAAGTGTTCCACACCTCGTTTGTCTGACTGACTTTTGTTTTTGCCTATACTACAGTGGAAAGCATCCTGAAGTGGCTGTCCTTCACTCTATTCTCTTCCCAGCTCTGCCTCTTGTGCCTTCTGTGCCCTGGGCCCTTCATCTCCTCAGTTGTAGAATGAAGGGGTTGAGCTGAATCCTTTCAGGCTCATCGACAACCTTTAACATTCCATGCTACTGATAATGTCCCTTTTGTGAGTTCAGAGCCCACATTTATTTTTAATCTTTCTTCTGAGTTTCCTTTTGAGTCTTCGGCTCCCTTGTCTCTCTTTTTCTGACACACACACACTTAATTATCAGTGAATTAAATACATTTTCTGTGAATGGAGAACACATTTTACATGACATAAAATGCTTATGAGGAAATGGAAGAAAACACCCAGAGTAATGCAGGGCTTTTAAAAAGCAGCTTCAGGCCAGATCTCCTGGTGCCAGAGGAAGTAGATCAAGCAGCTTTTAATCGGCCTCATTTATAGCCTTTTCACAAAACCCATGGTATCATTATTTTTTTAAAGAATGAACCATGCTACACTCTGAAAAGAGCTTAATGTTTCTGTGAATAACATAATTAAAATGAAGATTCACATCAATAACTTAATCTGGGCCATTGCTTTATCAAGAAGTTCGGCAAGGATCTATTCACAAGGCGTGTGGAGAGGAGAATAAAAAGTAAAAATATGGCTTGGCTCTGGAGCTGGAGGTTAGAGAGTCGTGGAAGATAGTTGCTGCATCCAAGCTGGATGAAATACTTCTACTTGGAAACACCAAGGCCAAGTGGACAGAAGCGAAACCGGACGGGGAAAAGAAAAGCAACATCAGAGACCTGAAATGGAGTGTCTCAGCGCCATTTCCGTTAGGCTCCGCCTCCATACCTGTGTGGCCCCACAGGAGAGCTTGCAGACGCTCAGCACCTGTGATGTAACAGAACAGAGCAAAGTGAGTGGAGATTCAGCCCCTGTTCTACGTAGGACTCTGCTGTAAAATCTTTTGTTTCCTTTAGTCTTTGCGTCTTCCAGCTAAGTAGTATGGATGCCATCTTTCAGACAAGGAAGCTAGGACTTGAGGACATTATAGGGCACTCCAATGTCACAAAGTGTTTAAGGAACAGAAGTGAGATGTAACGTGTTGGGTCTGATCTCAAAGGCTCCTGTTTTGACATCATTTTCTGTGCATTAGAGGGATGGTTTAGCTGGAGGAGGAAACTGCACTTGCTACGAGGCCAAGAGGAGTCTGAGAGCTTGATTCTAGAAGATCTGCTTTCCTAACATAAACACCTTTACTAAGGCTAAAAATAGAGCTATCTGACAACGGGTGTGTGTGTGTGTGTCTACGTATTTAACCCCAGAGCTTTCAGGGATTCTATTGGTTGTATTGTTTATGCAAATTTTCAGTATTATCTTCATATCTTGGGGGAAATATCCTTTGTTCTGACAAACCCTTAGTTGATCTCACACCACCATCTCTGTTGAGTACCTGGTGTTTGGCGTGTTTTGCTCCATCACCTCCTGTGGAGGAGGGGAAAGGACAGTGAGAAGTGGTACCCAACAAACCAAACTCACCACCAACTTTTATCATCATCCCAGAGGAGGTTCTATTTCATGCACAGATTGCTTGGTGTATAATTTATGGAGTCTCCCAATGAAAACCACAAACTCTCAAAAACAAAATAATCACTTCTATTCACCCATGGAGTTTATCTTCCAATTCTAATTAATATCTGGAGAATTTAAGGGAGTGTTAGCCCAAGTCACTAGAATGTTAGTTTTTCACTACTTTTTTTCTGCACTTTTGGGAGGCCATTCTCCATGGGTCTCTCATGGTTCTGTGTCTTATGACAGAGGTACTAACTGCCCTCTTATTGTGAACTACCTTTTAGTGTTTGTATAGAAAACAGCCTTGAAAAAAAATAGTGTCTTTTTTCCAAAGCAAAGAACAGGTATACTTACTACAGAGGAAAAATGTGAAAGGTCAGTTTACTAAAAGTGGAAACAGGGAGAACTACACAAATACAGAAAACATCGAAGTCCCAGGGAGCATCTGAGTGGCAATGTAAATAAATTAACGAAATTCTTCAGGGCTAACCCCTTATCTAAAATTCAGTTTTATCTAATATATGGTAGGCATATTATTGATGTTTGTTAAACTGAATTAAATGAAAGCCATTTTGCTTAACTCAGTGCACACATGATACCCATGGCCAGCATCTAGTTAAACATTTACAAAATTTGTCAACTTGATTGATGGAAAAAACTAGTTTCTAGATATGGAGAGACAGTGGAGAAAAAAAAACACAAAACAGTATTGTAGAAAGACTGTGAAAGGCTGGGAAAGTACAATTCTGAGGAAGGGCTTCCAACATAAATATGATTTAGCCATAGAATAATCAATTTTCGCAAAGAACATGAAACTTCTCTGAACCATTCTTATCACTTAACAACAGGAGGAAGGGGATGATGCTGTAAATAAACTGTCCATGTACATGTGGTTATACCTGCATGTCCTTTACATTTGCAGAACTAGACTCAGCCATGTTATCTAGGCCTGTGGTTGTGACTGATAAGCTAACGCTCAGGCAGCTGGGCTTGCCAAACCCTTAGTTTATGGCTGCAGGTCCTCTTTGTAGAGCCTCATTTTCATTTGTAAATGTGCACACCTTTGCTAGGAGTCTGAATGCCTGTACCCAGAAAAGATTCCTTCCAGCTCCATTCCCAGCACCCAGTTGGTGCACCCCAAACTGGTCACACTCTTCATGCCCTTATTAAGGCCATCTACTTACCTTAGGACTTATAGCAAGGGCTTGATCTGATTTCAGCTGCTGTTTTATTATTATTATTATTAATTATTATTATTATTATTTTGAGAGGAAGTGTGGGGAAGGGCAGAGGGAGAGAGAAAATCTTAAGCAGGCTCCATGCCCAGCGTGGATCCCAACATGGGGCTCGATCCTGTGATCATAACCTGAGCTGGAATCAAGTGTCGGACTCTTAACCGACTGAGCCACACAGGTGCCCCTATTATTTTTTATTTTCCTTTATGCTAATGGATTTATTATTTTCTTCATTAACTTTTATGCTTATTAACTTTCCGTATCCCAGGTCTCTGCTTTATTTTTAAAACTTCTATCTTTTATCAAAATATAATTTTTTACATTCACATGTATATGTACATATATATATATAACATGTTGTGTGCAGATGTGTGCAATAAAAATACCTGTGTACTCATCAAGCAGATAGAGAAATAAAATTCTGGAAGCCTTCTTTATACTTCCTTCCAATAAGTACCCCTCCCTCCTTTCAAAGGCAGTTAATATCATGACTTCTAACATCAGAGAGGTGTTGGTCTTTTTTGAACATGATGTAAATGGAATCAGACAGTATGTATCTTTTTATGTCTGGTCTCTGAATTGGAATTATATTTGTGAGATGTATCTATATTTTCATATATAGCCACTGTGCTAGTACACACATACACACACCCCACACCATGCTTTATACAGTCTACTGTTGATAGACTGTTGGGTTATTCCCAATATTTGTCTATTATGAATTATACTGCAAGAATAACTTTTACACATCTTTTGGAGCACATGTGTATACCACTGTTGGACATATAACTAGGAGTGGAACTGGTAGGTAGGGTACATATATGTGATGTTAATTTTACGTGTCAATCTGACTGACCGTGGGGTGCCCATATTCCATATTATTTCTGGGTGTGTCTGTAAGGGTATGGAAGAGATTAGCATTTGACTCAGTGGACTCGGTAAAGCAGATTGCTATCCCCAGTGTGGGTGGGCATAATCCAATACCTTGAGGGCCTGAATAGAACAAAAACGGATAGAAAGAGAAATTTGCCTGGCTTTCCTACCTTCCAGTTTGAGTTGGGTCATCTCCTTTCATCTTCCCTGGCCCTCAAACTGGAATTTTTTTTTTAAAGATTTATTTATTTATTTTTAGAGAAGGGGGGTGGGGAGGGAGAGTAAAGGGAGGGGCAAAGGGAGGGAAACTTTCAAGCAGACTCCCTGCTGAGCATGGAGCCCAACGCAGGGCTCCATCTCACAACCCTGGGATCATGACCTGAGCTGAAACCAAGAGTCGGATGCTCAACCGGCTGAGTCACCCAGGCGCCCCCAAATTGGGATTTAAACCATCAGACTTCCTGATACTCAGTCCTATTATAAATTTGGACAGAATTACACCCTTGGCTTTCCTGGGTCTCCAGTTTGCAGAAGGTGGACTTCTCAGCTTACATAATCACATGAGCCAATTCCTTATAATAAATCTCTCTTTCTCTTTCACACACACACATTTCCCTTTGTTTGCTCAAATTGTCTAACCTCTGCTCTTTCCAGTAATATTTAATTAAATAATGGAAAATTATAGAGATAATTTGAGGTCTAGAAGATTTTAACTTTCTCCAGTAAGAATTTATTTCTCTTTCTGGAAGGCAAGTGTATATTACTTTATGCATTTAACATTTGAGCTGATTTTTTTTAAGATTTTATTTATTTATTTGACAGAGAGAGATACAGCAAGAGAGGGAACACAAGCAGGGGGAGTGGGAGAGGGAAAAGCAGGCCTCCCGCTGAGCAGGGAGCCCAATGTGGGGCCCGATCCCAGGACCTCGGGATCATGACCTGAGCTGAAGGCAGATGCCCAATGACTGAGCCACCCAGGTGCCCCAACATTTGAACTGATTTGAAGCTCTTTGTGAGGTCTGGTTTGTTTTTACTTCACTACTACTCCAAGAGTATAGATTTTCTGGAGTCCCAGCTAAAAACCTTGGTGGTTTAGCATAGTCCTTCTTTCTGGGGCTGCCAGAGTTCATAACAGCAAACAAAACAATAAATAAACAAAACAAAAAGACTGCCCAATTAATTTTGAATTTTGAATATTATATGAGACATACTTATACTTAAAAAAATTGTTTTTATCTGAAATTCGAAGCTGGCTGGCATCTTGTATTTTATCCAGCAAACTTACTTCCCCCTTAGTGGGTCTGCTCTTTGATTCCTGTTAGCCTACCCACGAGACTTTTGAAGGTTCTGGTCAGTTTTTCTTCCACCAATTTCTATTTAGCTTCTAAACCATGTGTTGGAAATAGCAACTACCTGGAGGAGTAATGTGGTGCTGAATACCAGGCTCACCCCTGAGCTTCACTTTGTTCTTCATCTTGATCTCTTAAGTCCACGCATAATCATAACTGTCTGATGTTTTCTAGAAAATGTATAAATATTTTATTTTAGATACCAGCAATTGGAACAGAACTCCCAGGTTGTCCAAGATTCAAATTTTAAATCTATTTATTAAAATTACTATTTCTGGGGTGCCTGGGTGGCTCAGTCTGTTAAGTGTCTGACTTTGGCTCAGATCATGATCTCGGAGTCCTGGGATTGAGCCCCATGACGGGCTCCACACTCAGTGTGGAGTCTGCTTCTCCCTCTCCCTCTGCCTCTTCTCTCCCCTCCACCTCCCTGCTCCTGCTCTCTCCCATATAAATAAATAAAATCTTTTTTAAAATGTTACTATTTCTGATTTATGAGTATTATTAACAATAGCAATAATAATAATGGAAGATAGCATATTAAGCACAAAGTGTGTGTGTCAATATTTTAAATATTTTACATGATTTGACTAATTCTCACAAACCTGTTTGAGGTAGTTATTATCATTATGTTCATTTTTCAGACAAAGTTTTTTAAAAGCCTGCATCTGGTGTCTGTTAGGGACCAAGGAGCACAGCCACAGAGAATTTAGAAAACATTTAGTGCTCTCTGTTGGAGCTTGGCACAGTGCCTCATATTAAATTCTCACCCCATAAATAAGAAATAATGATCATTGGACAGTTTGCCACTCAGGTGGCACAAATCACATTAGCTAATTGCATTTAACTGGCCTTGGGAATGCCCACCTCATTTAAGATGCTGATCTTTCAACATTATTATGCTTTTGTTGTGTGTTTCCTCACACAATTTTGGAACCGTGTTTTTCAAGCCCTGTTTTAGCAACAGTAACCCAGTACCCCAAACACATCAATGGTATCTATCCTGATTGAAGAAAGTTAGAGTGACACAAGCTACTCAGTTATATTTCTTTCTCTCCATTGCGAACTTAAAACTATCTAGAAATCTCCAGAGCTCCGGGGTAGCACGAATTTTTGAGAAATGTCCACTCTGACTCCTACCTGATTGTTCTAGAAATTTCATAATAGTAAAATAAGATTCCAGTTCATGGGCATGGCATTGATTGCACATATGAAGTGCGTATGTTCTGAGGCATTCAAAAACTAGATATAAAGATGACAAAATCTATCAAAATGAAACAATGCAGACAAATCTGTGCCTAATGCTCCTTGTTTTTTTTTCCATGCTTTTCAATTCTAAGGCCACAGAGTATTTTAAAGTGAACTGCATCCAAACAGTACAATTTTAGGTCACAGAGGCTAAGACAACTCTCTAAATAGGAGAGTGCCACCTCAAAAAAAAAAAAAAATAGAAGAAAGAAAAGAAAAAAGAAAGAAAAAGAGAGAGAAAAGCTATTTGGAAGAAAGGAATAATTCTATTTGAAAAACAGACTAAAACGAAAAATCAGAAGCAAGGCCAAAGAATGTAAATGTATTTCCTCAGGCTTACTTTGTAGGCACATTATTTATTTTACTTTCTCTTTCAGGAAATGAAGAAATCGGCCAAAGAAGAGATCTGCTTTTTTTGCTTGGCCTTAAGGACTATATATACATTTAAAATGGATAGACTGCCATCTTCTTGAAGGAAATCCAATATGATGATTATTTACAAATGTTTTGCTTAGAGAATAAAGCACAGAGTGGTGTTTTGTCCATTGAATAACCTTTGTTTGTTTTTGTTTGGTTAGTTGATTTTCCACAATTACTTTGTCCACACCCACCTACAAATTATAGTAGAAATGTTGATGTTGCATTTGTGCTTTTGCTGAGTCTTCCTGTCATTGGGTAGGAGCACAGGAAATCAAGAATATCAACTCAAAATGTTACACTTCTAGAGCCCCTTCATTTCTCAAATTCATCTTTGACATGAGACAGCAACACTCTCTTCTTGCTTCAGTATGAGACTGAGGAAATTGCTGTTTGGCTCAGCTCTGTTGTCCAAGGTCATTTCCCAGACTGTGGTATCCAGTTTAGACTATTCTGTAAGCAGCACAAATGTTAACTAAATAATAATTTATACAATGGCATGTATTAAGATAGATGGAAGAGAAGAAACTCTTGCCAAAGAAATAGCTACAAAGCTGGTTATTGTGGTTCCTTCTAACTCATCCTGGAAATATTGAAATGCGGTTTGAAGCTAATGTCCCAATAAATAGAGGGGTCTTTTGATTGGCATGATTAGCTGTCTTGTAATGCAATATGGGACAGCCCAAGGATAAACATAGCTGGGTGAGATTCTATACAGTCTAGAGCAGAAATAAAGATATCAATTTACTGGCAAGACCAGGATGACATGTGTCTGCACCTTTTCTTCATGTGCTTTTATGTCCTTTACTTCTTTTCTCCTGTCTGTGCACTGTGACGTGCTCCCTAATCAAAGAGGCCTGCGATCAAATCAATTTGGGAAACTGCATATGCCAGGCTCCTCTCGGATATTTGGAATGCAGAGCAGAATGTAAAAGGATTTGAGGAGTTCTGTGTAAAAAAGGTATTTAACCCAGCTTTTTCTCAGCTATTTGACCACAAAACACTTTTGATTTCTTTTTGTCACATGACATTAGCATGAAGAGTAGAGCGGGGAAACTTTTTTTTTTTTTTTGTAAATTAAAGTAGCAGTCAGAAACTATGGATTTTAAACTGTTTTTTTCCTTCTTTGCTGGTTATGTTTTTTTTCTTTTTTTTCTGTTGGAGAGAGGAGGGTTCCCAAGGTTATTAAACATTGAGTAACCTGGTGTCTTTTCTCTGTCAAGTTCCTGCTGGTCTCAGATCTTGTCTGTGTTCATAGCTCTCCTCTCCTCTGGGTGCAGCCCTGGGGGCACCCACCCACTAAGGCAGCAGGAGAGACACTCTATTGTTTCATGTCTCCTCAGTGCTTGAACCCAGGTGTCAAAAGTTGGCTTTGGAGTCCTGAATGTAAATATTACATGTTATTCATTTATTGAATCATCTATAATATTCACAGAAAAATTTTCCAAAATTTTTTCTGGTAATTATCTTTGATCCATCTCTATCTACTGCCTCCTGCTTTTTTACAAGTCATAATTTTTTAAAAGATTTTAGTTTTTAAAATTTTTTTAAAGATTTTATTTATTTGTCAGAGAGAGAGTGAGAGCAAACAGGGAGAACGGCAGGCAAGGGAGAAGCAGACTCCCCACTGAGCAGGGAGCCCAATGCAGGACTCAATCCCAGGACCCCGGGATCACTACCTGAGCCGAAGGCAGATGCTTACCTGACTAAGCCACCCAGGCGATCCTTTTTTAAAGATTTTATTTACTTATTTGAGAGTGAGAGAGAGAGAGGGAGAGAGAGAGAGCGCATGAGCAGGGGGAGAAGCAGACTCCCCACTGAGCAGGGAGCCCAACCAGGGCTGGATTCCAGGACCCTGGGATCATGACCAGAGCTAAGGGTAGATGCTTAACCAACTGAGCCACCCAGGCACCTCCCAAGTCATAATTTTTAAAAAAATTTCTGTTTATAAGTATTTGTAAGTTAAGTTACTGCCCATTGCAGTAACAGGCAAACCACCAAATCTCATCCATTAATCCAATACAAGTTTACTTCTCTGCTCATGAAGTTCAAAGTAGGTTCTTTCACATTGTGGCTCCAAGATCTTATTTGGCCTCCAAAATATTTGTGGAGGGGAAAAAGAAAGGAGGGTCACATTTGGAGGTTTTACAAGCCAGGTCTGAAAGTGGCGCCAATCACTCCAGCTCTCATTCCACTGGGCTACAATCCAGTCACACAGCACACACAACTGTAAGGAAGAGGGAAGATAGTCAAGCCACGTATCAGTGAAGGGGGGTGTGGGCCTACTTAACAACAACCTCAACCCTGGTACCGAACATCCCTAACCCCAGGAAGAGGGTGGGGGAAGATCGCACTTTAATTATTTTGGGAGGAATTTTGAGTTGCTAGTTGAATTAAAATGAAAGGTGAACTACTGTATTTCACCAATGCTCTTACATGTTTCCATGAGCATAGCTATTTCTAACCCAAAGAATTCACCAAGAAGACCAATGTGACAAGCAACACAAAGATTACTTTGTGAGCTTGATCTCAGTTAGATAGAAGATGAATAATGGAGAAAGGCCAAATATTCATGAAGCACAGATAATTTTCTGAAGGAGTCATCTTTATGTGAGCAATGAGCACACTATACTTGTGTTTCATTAAAATCTTAATGGATAGTTAAGACTTTTAAAGCTTTGACTTATCATTTTTATTACAAAATCTGTGTATCTAACTTCTAAACCAGCTCCTGGCAGCAATAAATTCAAACTTTGCCAAATGTTACATTCCATTTGCTATACGTGCCATATTGCATTCTTAGGAGGCAATTTGGTAATGAGCCCCAAAGATTTAATATACTTATTAAGAGGGAAAAGTTTTCAAAGTCACTACCTTTTCCAGTATCCAAAACTTTTTCTAGATTCAGAGAAATAAAAGAAAAGCAATGTTATATATATCCTCATAAAATAAAACATATGCAGGATAATGTGTTTTCTTTCTTGCTATAATCTATTTCCCCTCTGCAAAGAATAGTAATTAATGAGGAAAATTGGGGTTTTGGCTTTTAAGAACCTTTACTCAAGGTTCAGATTGACTTTTTTAAATTTTTATTTTCTCTTTCCAAGTTTTTATTTAAATTCCAGTTAGTTAACATACAGTGTAATATTAGTTTCAGGTGTAGAATTTAGTGATTCACCACTTACATAAAACACCCGCTGTTCATCACAAGTGCCCTCCTTAATCTCCATCACCTATTTCACACATCTGTCCCCACCACTGGCCCGGCCCACCTCCCCTCTGGTAACCATCAGTTTGTTCCATATAGTTAAGAGTCTCTTTCTTGGTTTGTCTCTCTCTTTCCCACCCCCACCCATATTTGTTTGTTTTGTTTCTTAAATTCCACATATGAGTGAAATCATGTTATTTGTCCTTCTCTGACTTATTTTACTTAGCATAATACTCTCTAGTTCCATCCATGTCATTGCAAATGGCAAGATTTCATTCTTTTTGATGGTTGAGTCCTATTCCATCGTGTATATATACCACATCTTCTTTATCCATTCATCTGTTGATGGACACCTAGGCTCTTTCCATAATTTGACTATTGTTGATAATGCTGCTATAAACATTGGAGCACACGTGTTCCTTTGAATCAGTATTTTTGTACCCTTTGAGTAAATACCCAGTAGTGCAATTGCTGGATCATAGGGTAGCTCTATTTTTAACTTTTTGAGGAAACTCCATCCTGTTTTCCAGAGTGGCTGCACCAGCTTGCATCCCCACCAAAAGTGTAAGAAGTTCCCCCTTTCTCCACATCCTTGCCAGAACCTGTTGTTTCAGGTTGATTTTAATAACAAATTTCCTCTTGGCTAAAAGGCAATGATTCTTCCTTTAGGAAATATCTTCATATTCGAGGTTTAAACATAAAGGTTAAAAAAAAGAAACACAACAAAACGATTAGAAGAAAAGCAGAGTATATGTGATTCCTTACAGTATATTGATTAAATTGGATTTTACTCATTCCATTTTTTTCTTAGTTTGTTCATACATTGGCCATACAAAGACCAAAAGACTTTATTCCTCTTGGGTTTTGCACCCATTTTTTTCTTTTAAAGATTTTATTTATTTATTTGACAGAGACACAGCGAGAGAGGGAACACAAGCTGGGGGAGTAGGAGAGGGAGAAGCAGGTTTCCCCGCGGAGCGGGGAGCCCCATGCGGGGCTTGATCCCAGGACCTGGGGATCATGACCTGAGCTGAAGGCAGACACTTAAAGACTGAGCCACTCAGGTGCCCCGGCTTTTGTACCCATTAGGAATATGTTTTGTCCATTTGGGTGGACAGTGTTAGAAATGTTACAGCCATTTCAAGGCCAAGTTGTAAAGTTGGCCCTTTTTCTGCTTTCAATACGCCACTCTGTGGCTTACGCTTAAGGGAGACCTGTATTACCAATACACTATTAATTGACCAGTGCTATTACTAAGAAACTTACTCAGAGACCTAACATTTTACTATTTATTATTATTACATTTATTATTATTGTTGTTGTTGTTGTTATTTTAACCAGAACTAATTTCTCTATGTAGTCCATGTTGAAAAAAAATTTAAATTCCCTTGAAAAGTCTAACCCTTCAAAGAAGTGGAGAAAGAAGCAGCTCAGATTTATTGTATTCTTCACTTCAACCTCAAACAAAACATGTTTGTTCTATGTGTTTTATGTTAATGTCATCTGCTTCTTTTTTGCTAGGTAGAGTGTTCAAGACAAGACAAAAATCTGGTATTTTTTTATAATGAATTCTGAATGCGGGTGTAATGCTAATGATCATTTATATAATGGTAATTCTCTATTATGAATTCAGTTTTCAGATCGTATTTGACCTATCAGATTATAGGTATTGCTATTTTTAATTATCTTAAACCCAAAAGGAAATGGAATGTACCAGTGCAGGAACATCTCTTCACAAATAATTGGCTCAAAATTGAGAAATGACTAGTGGCTATATGTGGGAGATTTTAAGCATTGTGAAGTTTAAAAAAAAGGTAATAAAGATATAGTGGCAAAACATAGCAGGAAAATGATTGGAAACATTTTGTGACTGTAAATTGTTTTAGAAAATGTGGAATTCTCTTTGTTATGAGCAAAATATTAAATATGCATAGTAGAATGCTCATTTATCAACTGTAATCAGCAGTCTATAAAAGTGTTGTGAAATGATCAGAACATGTTAATTACCTAATTAAATACAAATTTGACTAAAATGAAGTATAGCATGTTTAATCTAGACCAATTTACATGTAATTATTTTAAGTTTAAGAGCTTTCACCAAACACAGATTTCACGACTCATTTATTCACTCATCCATTTATCGCACAAAGACTTTTTTTTTTTTTTGCATGAGATCAATGTTTTAAGTTTTCTTTGATCAATCAATGAGCACCCATCTTGTACCGGGTACTGTGCCAGTGGTGGTTGTTACAGAGCAATTCAGACAAAGGAAGGAAGGAACTAGCCCATTCTTGATCTTGAGATTTCTGTCCAAACGTTCCCTCACAGGCTTCCCCTGACTGCCCACATAAATTAGATTTCTCAGTAATTGCTATTTCAGTGTGTGTATGATTTCTATGTAGGACTTATCACCACTTGTTAATTTGTTTGTCTACTTATATTTTAGATCTCTGTTCTCTGCAATGTAAGCTTTATGAAGGTAGACTGTTTACATGTCTTGTTCATAGTAGTATCTTCAGTGCCTAAAACATATTAGATGCCCAACAAACAAGATGAAGGAAAGAGCCGTGTATTAGTTAAGGTAGCATGACTTGGTGGCTTATGGTAAAAAGGAGCTTTTTTTCTCAATGGCATAAAGTACAGTTAAAGTAAACCATCAGCCAGTCTATAAGAATAAATAATGTAGACCCTTCCAGCTGCAAGAGTACATATTCATAAATGTTATGGAGATATATTTTAGATATTTTTTTAAAAAGATTTTATTTATTATTTATTTGAGAGAGAGAGAATGCAAGTGGAGGGAGGAGCAGAGGGGGAAGGAGAGGGACAAGCAGACTCTGTGCTCAGCATGGATCCCATCATGGGGCTGAATCCCAAAACCCTGGGATCATGACCTGAGCTGAAGGCAGATGCTTAACCGACTGAGCCACCCAGGGGCCAGAAGATATATTTTAATGCATGTTATTTGTGTCCCTGCCCCCATTATACGTTGAAACCTAACCTTTTAGGAGGTGCTTAGTTTATGAGGATAGAACCCTCATTAATAGGATTAAAGCCTTTCTAAAAGAAACCTCAGAGAGATCCCCCACCCCCTTTTACCATGAAGATACAGCAAAAAGATAACCACCTATGACCCAGGAGGTGAGACCTCGCCAGACACCAAATCTGCTAGCACCATGATCTTGGACTTCCCAGCAATCAGACTGTGAGAAAAAAATTTATGGTGTTTATAAACCACTTAGTCCATGGTATTTTTGTTATGGTAGCTGCAGTGGACTAAAACATAGAGGTACACATTAACACATGCTCTGGAGGTACAGACTAACATATATCATAGACATACATGGTCACAACTTCAGAGGTTTGTGTTAACCCATTTTATAGAGGTACATGTTCTCACATGTTATGGAGGTACATGCTAAGAGCTAAGGAAGGACAGTCATGGATCCATTAACGTTACTTAGGAGAAAACAGATGACATTTTATTTGGATCTTAAATGATAAGTTAGAATTTTTCAAGTGAAAAGCATTCAATATAGAGCACAAAACTGAAAATAATTGAAAGGGCTAAACGTGTGATCTCCTTATAATGCAATCTCTTTTTTGTGTGTCTATGTGGCACAAACCTACAAATCTGGATACGGTGAGAAGATTCATGGGAGAGTGGCAGAGGAGTCCTGGTCAGGTTTTGGTCTCCAAGGTTTGCATGGGAAGCACATGGACTGCCTGGGGGAGCAGCAGGCTACAGAAGGAACATGGTGGTCATGGCATGAAGAAGGTAGTAGTAGTAATAATTATGAAGGCAAGGCACAAGGGTGCTCTTCTGGGAGCCCTGTGTCTTTAAGGGTAAATAATGAAATTACACACAGTGAGCAGACAGCAGCTCTGCAGAGGATATAATCATGTCTCTGGGAGGACAAGCCACCCATACCCATTTGTGGTACATTGCCTATGAGTGAGTAAAATGAAGGGAATAAATGAGTGCTAGTACTTTGAGCGATACCTGGGACTTTCTAGACTGTATAGCTTTCTCATAGAATCTTCAGATTAAGTATATGCAGTTTTTCATAGTGAGTACACCTCAGCCTTTACCGGTATCCTAAGAATGTCTTTAAGTGAGGGACATTTGGTTTTCTGTGGTGGTTTGTCTTACCTTGATTGTGTTGAGACACGCTTAAATAGTGACCTCAGTCTTTGTATTAGGAAAGATTTATTATGAGGCTTACATATCTGTTAAACACAGTCCCAATGACTGAAGTACTGTTAGAATAAACCACTAAACAACCTGTAAGTATTTTTTGAACACATGCTCTTCATTCATTTGTTTATTTGTTTAATTAGTTTTTAAAATTCTGGACAGGTCTCAATATTTTTTCTGTTTAGCACTTTATCAGTTTTTTTTTTTTTTTAAAGCATAGGAAGTGGTCCTTAAAAAGGATCCACTGTAATGCCTTTGAGATACTTATGGACTCATAGAGTTAGTAATGACAATTTTTTTTAGCTAGAATATATTTGTGAGCATGTGTGGAACCAGTGTGGAAGGAATTTTGGTGTCTCTCTCAGAGCGATAATGCACAGAATTCCTCTAGGACAAAAAGCTTCCAGGAAGGAGGGTATACCATGAGTAGTTTGGAAGTTGATGACTGACTTGCTCTAGTAAGTTTTGGATTTTTGGTAGAGACCTTTTCTTTTTTTTTTTCAAAAAAAGAAAAGTTCTGTTGAATATATATAGTAATTCTACACACTGATGTAAAACAAAGCTCAGAGCAAATTGTTTTACAATTACAAAGTGTTCCTTAAATTTATTAATATGTTGAATGAGTTTATTGAATCAGACACTCGTGTTACTCCCAAAATAACATAAAGAGAAGCACGCTGGGCTCTGCAGATATACCAAATACTGAAAGACTTGCTTTCTACTCTGAATTAGGTTCATTCTAGAATCCCGAGATTGTAATTGACCTTGGTATTTGATATGCCTTTGACCAAATCAGAACACAATTGCACCGTGTATAGTGACATTTCTTTCAGAGAGTCAGAAAATTTAAATACAAATGATAGAAAAAGAACTCTTCTGTGATTCAAGCTAAATGTTAGAGCAACTCATTCTTCATTCTTGTCTGATTGTGCATAGCAGTAAGCAGCCGCTCTCCTGCCTCGCATGACATATCCAGCAACACGTGGACATGTTGGTCAGTAGTCGTTCTTATACATAATTTCAGTCCAACATTGTAAGCTTTAGGCATTCTTGCTCTCAACTAATGTCTCTCCATTAGTTTTGCCTTTGTTATTGGTCTGAAAACTGAACAGCTTACTTGACCATGCTCTTTGGTTTCTCTTCTTCATATTTGTGATTTTATTTATTTTTTTAAAGATTTTAGTTATTTATTTTTGACAGAGAGAGAGAGAGAGAGCACAAGCAGGGGGAGCGTCAGGCAGAGGGAGCGGGAGAAGCAGGCTCCCACCTGAGCAAGGAGCCCAATACCGGGCTCGAGCACCAGGACCCTGGGATCATGACCTGAGCGGAAGGCAGATGTTCAATGGACTGAGGCACCCAGGCATCCAAGTTTGTGATTTTAGATTTGCCTATGAATGTACTCCTTTTGTCCGCCTCAGGTAAACATTCCACCTGAACTTCACTATACCTGAGAAAACTTTTTTTTTTTTTACCTCTTTCTCACATTTGTCACCTGGTGAGCAGACCCTGGGCAAATGCTTCTCTTTGCAGGGTGTAGACATTGCCAGTGTGTAGAATATTAGGGGTTTTTGATTGCTTTAGGAATTTTAGGTTTTCTAACCATGGAAATAATAAAAGATGAGTTAATTAAGTGGTATCTAAAATGTAATTATTTTTAAAAAGGAAAAGTACGTACGTACTTACAACCTTGAACTCTGTTAAAAAAATTTGATGAAAATGCAAGATCACCAATGATTTTTCAGGGTACACTGAAGTTTATGCCTCTTGAAGTTCTCCAATAACAATATAAATCAACATATTGCTTCCACATTCTTTCCCAACGACATCATAGTTGTGAGTAAATGGTCTTTCACATACGAAGTGAGATTGTAAAACTGTGCCCTCTGCTTGCTCATTCTGGGAGATTTCATGTTGCCACTAAGAAAGTCATTCTAGATCTATGTCCAAGTTGCTGGACTGAGATGAACTGGCACGAAATCTGATCTGAGGACCATGAGAGATTTACCAATGTCTGTGTGACCGCAGTCTCTTGGAGAAGCTTTTGTAAGTTCCTGCAGGTCAAGAGCTGGAGGCGGGAGAAATCATAGCTGCATGGTCACAGATGACCACAAACCCTTCCTTCCTCTGCATGTCAGCAGTCTCCTTGGCAACACATATTCTCTCATGCCTTTGAAAATTGTTTTCAAGTAGAAACAATTTGAGTTGTTTTAGTAATGAAGATGACTAAAGCCAAGGACAAGAAATAAATGTTTTTCTCCCTAGTAGGGAAAGAGCTCTTCCATGAATGTAAGTTAGTCATTAGTTAAGCATTTCACTCATACTTAATGCATTCTATAGCTTCATAAGGGCTCTCATGCCGAAATCTCATAAGCTAGGCTTGAAATACTGTAGAAACCCAAATGACTTCGGCCAAGAAAAGGACAATTCAAGGTTCATTATAAGAACCAATTCTAGGAAAAATAAATCAAGACGTAAGTGTGGCCCATTTTCTGCTTTGTTTCTGTTTAGTGGAAGAAACCATAATCTTGTTAGTTGCCACTTAGAAAATGGAACAGTGAGGCATCACAATTTCACTTTTTTAGAAAAGATTTATTTATGTGAGAGAGAGAGAGAGAGCATGAGTGGGAGGGGCAGAGGGAGGAGAGAGAATCTCAAGCAGATTCCACTGAGCTTGGAGACTGACGTAGGGGTCAATCTCATGACCCTGAGATCAGGACCTGAGTGAAAACCAAGAGTTGGGCACTTAACAGCCTGGGCCACCCAGTGCCCCTATTTCACATTTTTAAGGGGACACAAGTTTTCTGAGTCTAAATATTAAATTTGAAATTACTGATATAAAAAGACTGTGTCAACCAAAGATTTTTTTTGGAGTCTTGAAAGTAAAAGAAGTCAAGTATTCACGTAGATAATGATTATTTACAAAATCCTTGCCAGCTGAGAGTACAAATGAAGTGGCACCAATAATTCCCCAGCCCCTGGATCCACCTGGTAATGCAATATCTTTAGCATTACCTAAAATTTCTCATAGAATTACTGCTGAAAACTGGTGCAGCCACTCTGGAGAACAACAGTATAAATATTCCTTAAAAAGTTAAAAATAGAGCTATCCGATGACCCAGCAATTGCACTACTAGGTATTCATCCAAAGGATACAAAAATAATGATTCGAAGGGACACCTACACCCCAATGTTTATAGCAGCAATGTCCACAATAGCCAAGCTATGGAGAGAGCCCGATGCTCATTGACAGATAAATGGGTAAAGAAGATGTGGTGTATACATATACAATGGAATATTAGTCAGCCATCAAAAAGAATGAAATCTTGGGGCACCTGGTGGCTCAATCATTAAGCATCTGCCTTTGGCTCAGGTCATGATCCCAGGGTCCTGGGACTGAGCCCGCATTGGACTCCCTGCTCAGCGGGAAGTCTGCTTCTCCCTCTCCCACTCCCCCTGCTTGTGTTCCCTCTCTCGCTGTGTCTCTCTCTGTCAAATAAATAAATAAAATCTTTAAAAAAATAAAAGAATGAAATCTTGCCATTTGCAATGACATGGATGGAATTAGAGTGTATTATGCTAAGTGAAATAAGTCAGTCAGAGAAAGACAAAGCCGTATGGTTTCATTCATATGGGGAATTTAAGAAACAAAGCAGATGAACATAGGGGAAGGGTAGGAAAAATAAAATAAGATAAAAACAGAGAAAGGAAACCATGAGAGACTCTTATCTATAGGAAACCAACTGAGGGTTGCTGGAAGGGACATAAGTGGGGGCAGGGGGTAATTGGGTGATGGGAATTAAGGAGGGCACGTGATATAATAGAGCACTGGGTGTTGTATGCAATTGATGAATCACTAAACTCTACCCTGAATCGAATAATATACTATATGTTAACTAACTTTAATTTAAATAATAACAATAAAACAGAATCCATGAAGATCCAAGCCAGATCATTGAAGACCCCCTGAATCCATTCTGGGGCCAAGATTATCCAAATTGACAAGCTAAAACTGAGATAATTTATACTAAAATGGTGTTTATGAAATCAAGATGCTACTCTGGATGGCTGCTACTGGGAGCTAAAATAATCCCTTCTTCCCTTATTTTTCTCCTTCATGGGCCTCTTCCTTCCCCTATTCACTTTCCCAGTTGAGGTTGTATGGAAGAAGGTCATTTAGAATGTTTTTAGCCTGAAAACTAGATAGTTTTTAAGTTTTTCATGGAAAGCCTTGAATTATTTGTATTGAATTAGAAAGGTCTCCAATGTCACACAAACACACCCCCCCCACACACACAAAGAATTCCTGCTAGCATATCTGGGAATGTACATAAACGTACATGTACCATTAATATGTTGTATATCATGTTCTGGTTTGACTCTTCTCAGATGCCTATTTGTCTTTATACTCCATGAGAACACCTCACAACTACTACATCTGGTAGCATCTGCCCTGAGAATGCTGTCTGGATCAAGGGTTCTAGTTCTTAATGCTCCTGACAAACCTGTGTATATTGGACCCCTTCAGGTGCAGAAGCATGATGCCCTGTCATGGAGCAACAAGGCTCCCACATCTCACAGAATCCCTATGTTAAAAGCTATTTCAGAGTCTATCTATAGGCTCTCTTGCAGAGACTCAGGCATAATTCCATGAGGACCAATAAAATTTTAATTGTGATACCATGCTTCAACTCCTGAATCTCATCTCTCCAATCATTTATATGCAATAGCCTTCCCTTTATTTCCTGTTATAACTATTTGGTTCCATGGAAATTTCTTTATTCTTAACATAAACCCTTTGGAAAATTGAATTATGTAAGTCAATGGTTCTGAAGGTGTAGTCTGTGTACCTCTTGGGGTCCTTGATTCCCTTTTAGGGGGTCCATGAGGTCAAAATTAATTTTAAATACAAAAAACCTCTTTTAATTTACAGTGTTCTGGATCTTCAGGAATTTTGGATTCCCAGCATGAATTGAACCCTATTTATGTCCCTACCCATACTAATCCTGCTAAAATCTTTAAAAAAAATGGCAGTTTGCATGAGTTAAAAGAGCTCGATGACCAGATGAGAAGTCCAATGTTAATACTTAAAAGGCTTTCATTTGTGTAGAATGGAGTTACTGCCCTGTAATGCAGGGCACGGAAACAGGCCTCCTTAGGAGATGGAGCCGTTAGGATTCATTTATGAGATACAGTAGTCCTTCCCTATCCGAGGTTTTGCTTTCTATGGTTTCAGTTACCCGAGGTCAACCGTGGTCTGGAAGTAGATGGATCCTCCTTTTGACATAACTCAGAGGGTCAATAATAGCCTAATGCTACATCACAGTGCCTACAGTCATTCACCTTGCCTCATCTCATCATGTAGCATTTTATCATCTCATACCATCACAAGAAGAAAAAGTACAGTAAGATATTTTCAGAGAGAGAGATCACACTCACTTAACTTTTATTACAGTATATTGTTATAATTGTTCTATTTTAATATAGTTATTATTGTTAATCTCTTACTATGCCTAATTTATAAACTTTATCATATGTAAGTATGCATAGGAAAAAAACATAGTATATATAGGGGTCAGTACTCTATCTGTAGTTTCAGACATCCACTGAGGGCTTGCAACATATCCTGCATTAAATAAGGGGTGAATACTGTATTTGCCTGTGGTACCCATGGAATGAGACCTCGTGATCCTTGCTGAGTAAGTGCTCACTACATTGTCCAGCCCCCTTAGCCAGAGAGGGCTGATTTAAGCTGGACAAGCCAGAGCCTATCTTTCAGTAACTTGGAAATGAGACAAATTGGATCCAGCAAGTGTCCACACCAGATTAAGTTGGCCCTAATTATGTATATACAAGGACAGTAGAGAATGTTGGTCTGCAGAGAGAAAGAAGGTTGAAAGGCATTCAGTGGAACAGAGATAGTTGACAATGTGTCCCTAGAAAGAGAGAATCCCTGGGCATCTTGATATATCATTGCCTTTCAGGTCCTAGTTCCAGGCTTTCATGAAAACTGCTTTATTTCAGTTCTTCCATTCTATAAAAATCCTTTTGTCCTAAAAAGAAAATTTCCTTTTTAATTTAAACTAGTTGAGTAGGTTTTGTTCCTTAAGAAGCAAATAATTCTTGATGAAGACAAGATTTGATATGAAAAGGGCTGCTACCAGCCCACGTGACATCTTTGAGTGATTTTTTAAAAAGCAACTGTTCCTCATATAAAATATATTGGAGGTCAGTATAATATTTATATAATAATTATATACATTGTGTATGATTATAGCAATTGTGTAATTGTTATATGAGTTACAAATGGAAAATAATTCTGGAAATACAAATACATTTTTGAACATAAAAAACTTAATCACAGTGATTAGAAAGTCAAAGTGTCTATAATAATCATCACCATATACATCTGCTTTTATAGATAGAAAATTTCTTTATGATAGTGTCAATGCTTAATTGCTCAATTATTGGATTTTCTATACAAATGAATGTTAAATATAACAGTCTTTCTTATGACATTGAAGTCCTTCTGTACCTTTTCAGTAATAATTTTGAGATGCTATGGGGAACTATTTTGCAAAGTTAGGTATAAATGAAAGCTTCAGAAATATTCAATAGTTCTAGTGAACTATTGTAGTACATATGTAAAATACTTCAATGGGATCCTTACTAACATTTAAAACAGTGTTTTTTTTTTAGTTCCTTATACAATGATGTACATAAATAACATATTCTTTACTGTGTTCAGTAATTTTTTATTGTTAATTTTTATATTATTGCACTAGCTTACATTCATTATAATTCTATTATTTACATATGTCATGTAAACAATGAAAAGACCATGATAAATGCAACTTTATATCATAAATGCAACTTTAAAATGAAATAATTTTATCCAATATAGAAAACTAAATTGATTTTTAAAATTTAATTTTGGATTAATGATAAACTGATCTTGGGATATACAGTTGAAGTGAATTTTCTTCCTTTTTTTTCTAGCATTTTCTGTTTGAAAGCTAGCTAAATACTTGGTATTAATTTGTTTTAGCATCAATAATATAGTTTCACAAATAATATTACTTGAAATAATTTCTTATTCCTCTCAATGTTTCCAAGGACAGTATAATATATGTATATATATATATATACATATATATGATTTTTAGCATAAATTTGCTTAAAATATTAATTTTACTTAAAATATCATGTCATATTGGTACTAAGCTGAGAAATTTACAAGTAGACATTTTCTAAAGGTTATCTTGTTTGCATTCTAGAATTGATATCTTACTATCAACAACTTCTTTAAAAATAGAACTAGGGGCACCTGGGTGGCTCAGTCATTAAGAGTCTGCCTTTGGCTCAGGTCATGATCCCAGGGTCCTGGGATCGAGCCCCGCATCGGGCTCCCTGCTCCGCGGGAAGCCTGCTTCTCCCTCTCCCACTCCCCCTGCTTGTGTTCCCTCTCTCGCTGTGTCTCTCTCTGTCAAATAAATAAATAAAATCTTTAAAAAAATAGGACTAAATATTCTACTAATTAACTTTAAAGAACTTGATGATATCATCTTGATTTTTCCATCATACATTCTCCAGTGGGTTCACATTGTCAGTTAAATGCCTTTCAACAAACGCCAATGTTCCACTAAATAACAATAAGGAATATCAATGAAGTCAAGGGTATTTTTTGCTAAAAGTCTGGAGGATGACTCAGCAGGATGGTAGACTAGGAGGTCCCAGCCCTTGTACCCTTTCAAAAATAGTGATTTTATAAGTACTCATGGGTGAAAATAGCTCTGGGAAAGCACTGGAATATAATCAAGAAGAGTCCAAAAACAGAATGGCCATCTGGTAAAGCATAGAAAGCATTTTACATGAGTCATCTTCTATCATAAGCTGGCATAGCTCAATGTTAAAAGGGACCCCTGAACTGGGATCCTCCTACATCCTGGTGGATAAGGAGAAGGGGAGGATTCCAGCAATCTTCACCTCTGAGGGCCCCAGTGGGGGTGACTATACTTAGATTTGACACAAAAGACTTTAAGTCAAAAGCTGTCTCTAGAGACAAAGAAGGTAATTTTATAATGACAAAAAGTCAATTCAATAGAAAAATACAATAATTATAAATATATATGCACTCGACATCAAAGCACCTAAACACATAAAGCAAATATTGATGAATCTGAAGGCAGAGGTTGACAGCAATACAATTATAGTAGGAGACTTCAATAGCTCACTTTCAAAAATGTGTAGAACATACAGACAGAAAATCAGGAAAGAAACAACTGACTTAACTTTATAGACCAAATGGACCTAACAGACCCATACAGAACTTCTCACCTAACAGCAGAAGAATATACATTTCTCTCAAATGCACATGGAACATTCTCCAAGGTAGATCACATGTTAGGTCACAGAACATGTATTAATAAATTTAAGATGATCAAAATTAATCCAACCAGAACAGAATGAATGGAATTACTCCAACCAGAACATCAATAACAATAAGAAACAGAAAAATTCCCAAATAAGTAGAAACTAAATAACACATTTTATACTAGAAATTGTAAAACACTAGTAAAGGAGATTTAAAAAAGCACAGCTCAAAGGGAAAGACACCCTGTATTCATGGACTGGAAAAATTAATATTGTTAAAATGTCCATACTACTCAAAGTGATCTGTGTATTCAATGCAATTCCTATCAAAACCCCAAAGGCATTCTTTATAGAAATAGAAAAAAACAATCCTGAAATTCATTTGGAACTACAAAAGACCCTAAGTAGCCAAAACAGTCTTGAGTAAGAACAAAGCTGAAGGAATCATACGTCCTGATTTGAAAATACTTTACAAAGCTACAGTAATCAAAACAGTAAGATACCGGCATAAAAATTGTCATGTACACCAACGGAACAGAATAGAGAACCCAGAAATAAATCCACACACCTACAGTCAACTAATCTTTAACAAATTGACAAGAACACGTGATGGAGAAAGGATAGTCTCTTTAATAAATGGGTTTGGGAAAACTGGTTATCCACATGTATAAGAATGACATTGGACCTTTGTCTTTTACCATATACAAAAGTCAACTCAAAATGAATCAAAAACTTAAAAAATAATGTCTAGAATTGTAAAACTACTAAAAGAAAAGTTAGAAAACTTTTTGGCATTGGTCTGGGTGTTTTTTTTTTTTGGATCAGATTCAAAAAGCAGTCAACAAAAGCAACAGAAACAAAAATAGAAAAGTGGGACTATATCAAACTAAAAAGCTTTTGCACTGCAAAGGAAACAACCAACAGAGTGAAAAGGCAACTCACAAGAGGGAAGAAAATATTTGCAAACCACATATCCAGCAAGAGGTTAATATCCAAAATATATAAGGAACTCCTATAACTCAGTAGCAAAAAGCACACAAATAACCCCATTAAAAAATGAGTTAAGGATCTAAATAGACATTTCTTTAAAGAAGAGATATAAATGGCCAACAGGTACACACAAAAAGGTGCTCAACATCACTAATCATTAGGAAAACAAAGTCAAAACCACAAAGAGATTATCACACTTGTTAGAATGGCTAGTATCAAAAAGACAAAAGATAACATGTATTGAGGAAAATATGGAGAAAAAAGAACCACTGTATACTGTTGGTGGGAATGTAAATAGGTTGTCATTATGGAAAACATTATGGATTTTGGAAAAAATTAAAAATAGGACTACTTAATGATCTGGCAATCTTGCTTATGGATATATATCCAAAGAAAATGAAATCAGTATCTTGAAGAGGTATCTTCACTCCCATGTTCATTGCAGCATTATTCACAATAGCCAAGATATGAAAACTACGTACATATCCATTAACAGATGAAATGAATAAAGAAAATGTGCTCTGTATATACACAATGGAATATTCAGACTTTCAAAAAACTGAAATTCTCCCTTTTAGAAAGACTTGGAGTTGGAGAACATTATGCTAAGTGAAATAAGCCAGGCACAGAAAGGTAAATACTGGGTATGATACTGGGTATACTTTGGTATGATCTTACTTAAGACTTTATATATATAATATGTAATATCTATATTTTATATAGCTATATATATATTTATATATAATTAAAGAAGTTTTAGGTTACAGCAAAATTGAGAGGAAGGTACAGAGATTTCCTATATACTCTCTGCTCCCCACATGTACAGCTTCCCCCATTATCAACATCCCTACCAGAGTAGCACATTTGCTATAATTGACAAACCTGCATTGACAAATAAGTATATCAAAACATCAAGTTGTATAATATACAGTCTTATTTGTCAATTAGATCTCAATAAAGCTGGAAACAAAGAAGATATCTTGTTTCTGTTGTGTTTACAAAAAACACTTAGAGAATGCACTTACCAAGAAATATAAAATGTCATAATAGTTTTTATAATAAATTTTCATTCTATTAATTTTTTACAGTATGTTAACAGCATCATCATATTCCTGATTCCTGGACTTTTCCCTGTATTTTTATCTAGATAAGGTTTTGTAAGGACTTTACATAAATGTATGCAAATCTGCTTCTGCTGTGTTATCTATTAGGTAAAATTCTTTATATTGTTCTCAGATGGAACCATTTGTATTTTGGAAGTTATAAGTCTAACTCTACTGTCTCTTTCACATTACTTTGCTCAGGAGTCCTATCTACAAAATGAGTAGTATTTAGAATCTTTTACATTGTCAGAATAAATTTAATATATCATACCTGCTGTTATTTAAATTATTCATTTTGTGGGGCCCCCTGGGTGGCTCAGTTGGTTAAGTGTCTGACTCTTGATTTCTGCTCAGGTCATGATGTTAGTTAGGGTCATGGGATCCAGCCCCAAGCCCAGCTCTGCACTCAGCATAAGTCTGCTTGAGATTCTCTCTCTCCCTTTCCCTCTGCACCTCCACCCACTTGCATTCTCTCAATAGATAAGTAAATAAATAAACAAACAAAGTCTTTTAAAAAATTAAATAGATTATATATTTTTGTGATTTATTGCCTGCAAATGTGTTATATTGTTTGTTGTTGATGTTTGTGTTCTGTACAAGTATTTTCCTATACCATCATCAAATTTTGGTATGGTTTTTGTCCAGTGTTGGTTAAGCATTTCTTTGTAATAAACAATTACATAATCTCAGTGTTACACAAACATAAACATTTATTTTGCTCTAGTGACTCTGGATTCACAGGGGTATTTGATCTAGCAAGGCTCAGCTGGCTAGCTCTGCTATCCGTGTGTCTCACTCATATATCTTCAGCTTGGCTGTAGCTGAATGATGTAGGATGGGCTTGGTTTGGCTAGGCTGAATGAAGTGGCTCTGTACCATAGCCTCTTATCCTCATCTTTTTTTTTAATAATTTATTTTATTTTATTTTATTATGTTATGTTAATCACCCTACATTACATCATTAGTTTTGGATGTAGTGTTCCATGATTCATTGTTTGTGCATAACACCCAGTGCTCCATGCAGTACGTGCCCTCTTTAATACCCATCACAGGCTAACCCATCCCCCCAACCCCTCCCCTCTAGAACCCTCAGTTTGTTTCTCAGAGTCCATCATCTCTCATGGTTCTTCTCCCCCTCCGATTTCCCCCCCTTCATTCTTCCCCTCCTGCTATCTTCTCTTTTTTTAAACATACAATGTATTATTTGTTTCAGAGGTACATGTCTGTGATTCAAAAGTCTTACACACTTCACAGCGCTCACCATAGCACATAACCTCCATGTTTATCACCCAGCCACCCCATCCCTCCCACCCCCTACCATTCCAGCAACCCTCAGTTTGTTTCCTGAGATTAAGAATTCCTCATATCAGTGAGGTCATATGATACATGTCTTTCTCTGATTGACTTATTTCGCTCAGCATAATACCCTCCAGTTCCATCCACGTCGTTGCAAATGGCAAGATCTCTTTCCTTTTGATGGCTGCATAATATTCCATTGTGTATATATATATATATATATATATATATATATATTATATATATATATATATACCACTTCTTCTTTATCCATTCATCTGTCAATGGACATCTTGGCTCTTTCCACAGTTTGGCTATTGTGGACATTGCTGCTATAAACATCACGGTACACGTACCCCTTTGGATCCCTACATTTGTATCTTTGGGGTAAATACCCAGTAGTGCAATTGCTGGATCGTATGGTAGCTCTATTTTCAACTTTTTGAAGAACCTCCATACTGTTTTTCAGAGTGGCTGCACCAGCTTGCATTCCCACCAACAGTGTAGTTTTCATTAATATCCTCACTTCTCAACATCACCAAAGGCAAGGGAAACAAGGGCAAAAATGAACTATTGGGACTTCATCAAGATAAAAAGCTTTTGCACAGCAAAAGAAACAGTCCACAAAACCAAAAGACAACCGACAGAATGGGAGAAGATATTTGCAAATGACATCAGATAAAGGGCCAGTATCCAAAATCTATAAAGAACTTCTTCAACTCAACACCCAAAGAACAAATGATCCAATCAAGAAATGGACAGAAGACATGAACAGACATTTTTCCAAAGAAGACATCCAAATGGCCAACAGACACATGAAAAAGCGTTCAACATCGCTCGGCATCAGGGAAATCCAAATCAAAACCTCAATGAGATACCACCTCACACCCGTCAGAATGGCTAAAATAAACAAGTCAGGAAGTGACAGATGTTGGCGGGGATGCGGAGAAAGGGGAAGCCTCCTACACTGTTGGTGGGAATGCAAGCTGGGGCAGCCACTCTGGAAAACAGTATGGAGGTTCTTCAAAAAGTTGAAAATAGAGCTACCATATGATCCAGCAATTGCACTACTGGGTATTTACCCCAAAGATACAAATGTAGGGATCCGAAGGGGTATGTGCACGTCCTATCCAACTCTTGAGGCCAGTGGTCTAATCTGCGAATTCTTTTCCTGGTGAAGGCAGACGTGCAAGAGAGCATGCCTAATCACAGAGTGTTTTTCAAGCCTTCAGTCATGTTGAGTCTTTTAACATTTCATTGGTTGAAGGAAGTTCATGGTCCTGTTTAAATTCAAGGGGCAGGGAAATATACTCCACCAAAGGAGGGAGGGGGAGTAGGAGAAAATATTTTTGAACAATAATCTATCTACCACATGCTGTTTTAAGAATATCCTTATTGATATAATCAAAATTTTATAGATGATTCACTGAATGTTAGACACGGTTTCACAAAATTGAATCATAAACATCAGGCATTCAATAGCATCATGTCAATATTGTGTCTCATTTTCATATATTCTACTCTGCAGGGTCCAGAATTATAGTAGTTAAATCAGAATTTCATTTTGAATACTTGATATCATTATAATACATTACATTCTCTTCATGTCTACTGAAAATGTGTGATCATTGCTGCCAATCTTTCACCCATTCTCATTCTTCAGGTCATCCTTTTCCTATCCCCAAAGGGTCTACATTATAGACACAAATACAAAACCCTTGAGAATTAAAAAAATGTTGCTTTTTTTCAACATTTAGAATAATTTATGTAAAATAAGTTACTGAAAACTTCTATTTGCAATGCCTTTTGAGATATTATTTCTACCTTGTGATGGATAACTTTAAAGAAGAATGTCTTCTAGTTGAATATTCTAGTTACATGGTTATGTATCTCGGACAGGAGAAAGTATATGTGGTGTAAATAAGTCATCCATTTCTTTTCCTATTAGTATTTCTTCTTTAAATTTTTTTATTGTTATGTTAATCACCATACATTACATCATTCGTTTTTGATGTAGTGTTCCATGATTCATTGTTTGTTCATAACACGCGGTGCTCCACGCAGAACGTGCCCTCTTTAATACCCATCACCAGGCTAACCCATCCCCCCACCCCCCTCCCCTCCAGAACCCCCAGTTTGTTTTTCAGAGTCCATCGTCTCTCATGGTTCGTCTCCCCCTCCGATTTACTCCCCTTCATTCTTCCCCTCCTGCTATCTTCTTTTTTTTTTTTCTTAACATATATTGCATTATTTGTTTCAGAGGTACAAATCTGTGATTCAACAGTCTTTCCTGTTAATATTTCTTAAAAATCATTAGATATGTTTGATATGGAGGTAGAGGGTAAATTTGTTTCTTACACTATCTGGTGGCATATCTGTGCTATAGTTTGCTGAAAGTAATAGCTCTGAATTATTTTTCTTCTTTTTTTCTGGCATTCCATCACATTTCTCCAAAATTTCATTTAATGACAATAATATTCTTCTAGTTCTATTCTAACAACTCTGTTTTTCTTTAATCCTGACATCTCTGGTGAAATAATATTTAACAATGTAGTATTTTATCTTAAATTTTATAGCATTTTAAAATAATATGCATCTAAATGTTATTTAAATTTGAAAGCAGTTATATTTTACATAGTGAAATAATCATAGCAACAAATAATGCTATGCTATACTAACCAAACCATTACAGAGTAATCTCTAATATATCCACATATAACGTTTTAAAAATATACCTTAGTTATTAAATAGTGATTTGTATTATGTAAGTACTTATATATTTGATTTTAAAACTCAGCAATGTAATTATAACACAGCACAAAGTAAAAGAATATATATGAGCTACAATATTAAATATCAAATTTGGCCACTGTGCTAGGAACAATGGGGGCTTCCAAAAATTTTTAAGATACAGTGATTACTACATTAAATTAAAATGCAATTTCTTTGGAAGCACAGATTATTTCAGATGTTAGATCAACAATGTCTTTTGCTTATCAAATGTGTGTATATATATATACAACATTAAAAGGATACATACATAATATTAGAATAAGGCACTTTATTTCCTTCTGCCTAAAGATTACAATAACATACTGATTTGTTAGAAAAAAAACATTTTGTTGCCATTATAATTTTTAGAGTTAAAAAACAATAATAAAATCTTTTAACCTGAAAACATTAGCAGTGTGCACATCATGAATTGCAACTTCTAACATGACACTTTGAGTTCACATTCTAATGGGAGAATAAAGAGGTGATAAACAAATAAATAAATAAAAATATCAGTAATATTATTAATTCACAAATACCATAAGGAAATAAGACTGACTATGTAATAGCGTTTTATGGATGACTTTATATGCTTGGTCAAGGAAAGACTCTAAAATTGTGATGTTTAAGCTAAGATCTGAGTCATAAGAAGACACGGGAAGAAAGAACTAGCTAGTACACAAGTTCTTAGGTGAGAATTATTTGTAATGTTTCAGAAACAGAAATAAGGTCAATGAAGCAGGAGCATAGTAAAAGAAGGGGAGAATTGTGGGAGAAAGAAGGTACAAGGTGAAGTTCTTCATCAGGTAGGGCCCTAAATGCCGGAGTGAGGCCACTGATTCTCTTCTAGGTTTGATGGGACGTCATTGGAGAATTATAAGCTGGAGTATCCTGGTCTGGCATATATACCGAAAGATCACTTTTATTGCTCTAGTGATGGTTAGATGGGGATGCAGGAACAGTGGAAGCAAGGGAGATAACTGCAGTTATTCAGATAAGCAATGATTATGTCTTGTATTAAGATAGTAATATTGGAGAAATATGGAGGAAGGAGGATTTGGGATTATTTTAAGGTAGAGTGATAAGACTTGTGTATATATTGATGTGGAAAAAGGAAAGAAATGATTCCTAGGGTTGGGACGTGAACAACTGGGTAGTTTGTGTGCTGTTGACTGAGACTGGGAGTTGTTTGGAAATATGAAGAATAAAGAATTCTATTTGGACATTTTATGTTTGAAGTATCTTGGAAACAACTATGTGCAGATATTATGAGTAGGCAGTTGTATACATGCATAAGAAATTCATGGGAAATATCAGAGATAGATAAAATTTTGAGCCATTGGCATACAAGAAATATTTGAGGCCACTGGCCTCTATGAGTGTTTAGATGTGCAAGGAAGGGACAAGGACACCGACTGATCTGAGACGTGGCAAAATTAGAGGTTGAACAGAGGATGACAAACTAACACAGGAAATTGAAAAGGAATAGGCAGTTGGTGGAAAACAAGGAAGGTGGAGACAGGGAAGAAATACAAGAAAGGAAGTGTTTGAGGTCATCAGTGATCAGTTGTGTTGCATGCTGGTGAATGGATTAGTATAATGAGAACTGGAATGGGCCCTTTGGATCTGACAACATGAGAGTTTATCTGCCCCTTTGGTGTGAGCAGTATCAGTGGAATGGTAAGAACAGAAATTCAGCTCAAGTGCTCTGTAGCTAGAGCTAGATTCTATGGCATGACCTCATTCTTGTAGCAGAGACATTTAACATTTGGGTTAAAAGAAGATAGTGCTATGGTGATTGGAAAGAAGACACTGGGGAGGAACCAATTTGCCATAGGCCATTATAGAAAGTTTCTTCCCATGTCCCAGCTGGGAAAAGTGATGATATAACGGCTGTATCATGAAATCCATAAACAAATGAGTATTATTGGCCGTTTCCCACCATATTTACTATAGGTTACAGCTGTTAAGTAGAGATCAATAGTTGAGCCTAGGTTCTGATTATTTTCTAGGCATTAGAAACCTTACAAGGTGGACCAAAATCTTCTATTAGTGCAGAATTAGGTTTTTCTTAGGGTCGACATTGGCTCATATCCAGTAATACCTCCCAAGTTGAAACTGGGTACAAGCTAACCAGTATTGTTCTTTTAAAATTAAACCAAATTCAAAACTCCGTGACCATTTTTTCCATAATTACATATTATCTCCTGGCATTATACCTGTTCTCTACTTGGCAATTTTGGGGCTGAGAGTCTGCAAGTCACATTATCCAGTTTCCTTCGTCTAGTTACCTTTTACCAACAAAAGTTCCCAGTAGAAGATGACAGGGGAGAAGAGAGAAGTGCTTATTTCTCCCTCTGTCTCTGTTTCCAGAAAGGGTTAAATCCAGCTTTGGCCATGGGCCCCTCCTCCATGGTTCCAGCACTAAATGGTCTCAGTTAGCTCTTAGACTCCTAGACTCAGGAAACATCATATCTTCTCTTTTGTTTCCACAGCCTGATGGTTCTTAAGCTGTTTTCCTACATTACTAATATCTGGGTTGCTTCTCCATTCCCTTTTTCCTCTCTCACAAATTTTCTGTATCACATTCCCTTCATTTAAAATACCTGACTGGTTTCTGTTTTCCCAACTGGACCCTCACGAATACAACTGGTAAACAGGGGCTGCTTCTGCATTCCAGGCCCAAGTACAAAGGATACCAGCAGATTGCTAAGTAGCTTCTCAGAGTTGATGTTAATGACACTGGTCAAGGAAAGGCCACTCACTGGGCAGAATGCAGAGAACAAAATTCATTGCTTAGGAAATGAAGTCAGCAGAAGGTTGCTCCTGAAGTTTCTGATTTAAGTCTCTGACCAAGTTGTGTTGCTATACAAGTCCATGGATTTGTCCAAGGTCTCTAAGTATTAAACAGCTGTTGTTCCCAAACAATTGTAAAAAGTTACCATCTCAGTCCAGACCACTGTCTAGATCACTGTTGCTTACTGACAAGATTGCTCACAGGCTGACACTATAAGAAGGGGGAGTGTCTTCCTCTGGAAGGCAGAACTACTGAGGGTCTAGCAGCACCCAAGATTGACATATTCTTTCTCTGTGGAGGCATAATAGGGGGGAATCCACACTTTCTCTTATCTTCTGCGGGGCTTGGTTTTGTGTTTCCTTTTTTCCTCAAAGAAAGACTATTCTTCAATCTTCTCTATTTGATGTTTCATTTTCTGTCCTGAATCTTGATATATGATACATGAAGACCCAGATAGGGCCCAAATTACATGACTGCATGCTCAAAATTATTAATAATTAGTTATATGAAATTATAATAATAAGAGATTAAATTACTTTAAGCCTATAGAATTGTCAAAAATTGGACAGCTTGATAATGTTAAGCGTTGGTGGGACGTGGGGATAAACAACTATTGTGCATGTACAGTAGGAACAATGTGGAAATGGTTAGTCAAATTAAGCACACATGTTCTCCATATCACACCCTCTCTTGGGCAATCATCCCTAAGAAATTTTCACATGGACCCTTCAGAGGACACATATAGTTATTGCAGGGCCATTTGAGATGGCAAGGAGTAAGAGAATCTAGAACGTCCGTAACAAGACAGTAGATAGGTAGGATGCAGTGGAAGCACATCACGCATTATTGCACAAGAGTTAAATGGATCAGGTTTGATGTGCACATAGCAGTATGGAAGGATCTTAGAAACACTGAGTTCAGGGAGAATTTTTCACTATATAACATGAAATTGTTTATTTAAATTAAAATATGTGTGCACACAATATAATATACATTTTTCAAAAAACATACAAAGAATAATATACTTAATAAACACATGTGAATGGTTGTCCAAGTGGGCAGGGTAAGTAGGTAAGCGAAAAGGTAAAAGAGATTATATAAAGAAATAAAACAGAGTGGTCCATGTGGCCATAAAATGACATGGTACCTGGAACCAAGAGAGTATGATGAACTCAATCCCATACAATTATGTTCCAAACAAAAGCAAACACACAACCATAAATGTGTATGTATTGTGGACAAACTATATGCTAATTCATTTTAAAGATCTAGACTAAATAAATGCATTTCCAGAAAAATATTTTTAGTGCTAAAACTCAGGAATGAATATAAAATAATAAAACTGAAAGAAATTAAAAATATTCACCAAACACCATCTTCTCCCTACACTCTAGGCACTTTTGGAGAGGAGTTTACCAACTATCAAGAAGTAGTTATTTTCTTTCTAATACAAATGTTTTCAGAAAAAACGAGAAAAGAAAAACTTCTCAGCTTATTTTATAAGGCTTATATAACTTGAATTCCTAAAATATATAAAAGCAAATTGAAAATAAGGAAAATGTTAGATTTTAAATCTATAATTTTGTTATTAGTTTCTATATTTTACCACATGATCTTTTGTCTTGCTCCAGCACAATCCACGGAGTATTGATTTGGGGTATAATTAAAACTTTCTCAGTAGACTAATGCTTCACTCACTTCATAAAATATTTACACGTGCTTAAAAAGGAGGAGAATTTTTTGTTAGGTGTAGATATCTAACAAGGCCCAACAATGCCAAGTAGTTCAAGTTTACTGGTTACAAGTTCTGTTTGTTTTTCGTCTGTGTAGTCCTCAGTTTTAGAGTGGGATGGACTGAAATCTCCATGTACTATTGTTTTACCTATTTTTTTCCCTCAGTTCTGCAGTTGTTGTTTTATACATGTCGGAAGTATATCGTTAGGTACATATATGTTTATGATTGTTATATCTCCTTCTTGCTATTCCTTTACAAAATATAAAATTCTTGTATTAAAGTAACATAAACTGCAGTTATTGATAATCCACAAAGCAGCACTAATGTAACACAATAAAAAATACTTTCTTCCTCACACAAAGAACAATCAGCTCCAGGGGATGTAGTTGCTCCACATGGTCATTCAGGGATCAGGGCTGATAGAGGCAAACCTGCCTCCAGCACATAGCTCCCAAATTGCCTTGACCATCAATATTGCCAACATATGGGGAACAGGAGGACCACGTATTTTATGGGTTAGTCCTGGAAGTGTCATACTTCGTATCATTTTCCCTTGGCCCAAATAAAACCACAGGGCCATACCCTACCTCAGCTGGGGAAGGTGGTCTTTCTGCGTGTTTGCTCATACTTTTTTTTCTTTAAATTTTTTATTGCTATGTTACTCACCATACATTACATCATTAGTTTTTGATGTAGTGTTCCACGATTCATTGTTTGTGCATAACACCCAGTGCTCTATGCAGAACGTGCCCTCTTTAATACCCATTACCAGGCTAACCCATTCGCCCACACCCCTCCCCTCTAGAACCCTCAGTTTGTTTTTCAGAGTCCATCTTCTCTCATGGTTCGTCTCCCCTTCCGATTTCCCCCCCTTCATTCTTCCCCTCTTGCTATCTTCTTCTTTTTTTTTTCCTTAACATATATTGCATTATTTGTTTCAGAGGTACAGATCTGTAATTCAGCAGTCTTGCACAGCTCACAGTGCTCACCATAGCACATACTCTCCCCAATGTCTATCACCCAGCCACCCCATCCCTCCCACCCCCCACCACTCCAGCAACCCTCAGTTTGTTTCCTGAGATTAAGAATTCCTCATACCTCTTTAAATACTTAAAATAAATTACTCCATTATTTTCTTGTCATCAGTTAGTGTTAAGACATCTCACATAGATCTGATTCTTATTTCTTTGTAGGAAGCTTTTAGAACTTTCTGATGTCCTTATAGATCATTAAAATTTCTATGTTTATTTTACCTTTTCATAATATTTCTATTTTCCATGTGTCGGTAGTTCTGCTTCTCTCCTCCATATCGCTTAGCTTTCCCTTTATATTCCATTTTCCTTTTACCTTTCATGCTATCCTCAGGAAGATTTCTTCAATATAATCTACAGTGCACTAAATAATTTCTCAACTATTTATATCCTACTACTTATTTATCTTAAACTATTGCAACTGTTTTATTTTCTAGAACTAATAATTCTGCCTCCTATTTGTGATTCCATCCTACTAAATATTACTAATATTCATTTTAATATTTTTTAAAGATTTTATTTATTTATTTGAGAGAGAGCAAGTGAGTGAGAGAGGGAGAGAACGAGCAGGGGAGTGGTAGAGGCAGAGGGAGAAGCAGGCTCCCCGCTGAGCAGGGAGCCTGACATGGGGCTCTATCCCAGGACGCTGGGATCATGACCTGAGGCAAAGACAGATGCAGTTGGTTAACACTGAGCCACCCAGGCGCCCCCTTTTAAATATTTTTTGAGGGCATTTATCATGATTGTCTAAAATTATTTTTCTATTTTAGTAACTGTTTCATGTGATATTCATCGTTGATTTTGCTCTCTTTGTTAAAAGAATTGTTCTTCTAAGATCCTAGCCATGTTGGCTTGTATGTTCATGTTCTCTTAGAATGTCTTCCTGCTCTGACTTGTAATACATAACAGGGAAAAAAGCAAAGGTCTGGAAGAGTCTGTTGTCTCCAAGTTTTAGGAAAGGGCAAGAGGGGAGGCCAGCTCACACAGCTCCAGGTAATGCAGAGCCATTAGACAGACCATTTGGTCTCGGAGATTCATCTTTAAAATCCCCTTAGGTGGAGGCAGCTTTAGAAGGGATCATTTCTTTCGAGTGATGTGAACCCTGCTGTTTGGAGCTAAAGGAGGCAAATAATGAATACCTGAGGTTAACCAGTCTGCTCACACCTGTTTATGCCAGCTCCTGGCCCCAGTGGCATTTTTGTACTGTCCTTGAATTCTCTTCCATATTCATCTGTTTCCACAAAACCAGGAGGCCTAGGCTTGAGGAAATTTCTGTGGCTATGGAGCAGGTGATAATTGTCCAAGGCAACGTAAAGAGAAGAAAAATATATCTCCTCCCATGTATTTTCTCAAAGTCGTAACTGGATGTTCTTGGCCAGATGTTAATGCTGCTTCTGCCACCAGCCCTGTTCTTTCTTTCCAAGATGCTATCAGTCTGTCTGGGGCTGGCACAGGTTTTGTATAATTTTTTCAGATCCTTGATTCTTGTTTTTCTCTGGTGTCCCCAGGGCTGATTCAAGGGAGGGAGTAAGAAGAAATCTAAATCAGATTGTTATTTGATTTATATTATGATTTTGATATGGTGAATCAAATTTTTGAATGTTAATGTAATCAAAGATTTTTTGTTCTTTTAATTTTAAATTCTTTCACTTTTTTCTTCATTTCAACCCATTCTAAACATATGCCAACAGCACATTACTTACCCTTTCAGGTATTGGTTCTCAGTATGTGAATAGGGCAGAAGATCTGCCTAGAGGTTCACATCACTCTGTGTGTGTGTGTATGTGTGTGTGTGTGTGTGTGTGTGTGTAAAAGTGCACGTCTAATTTTAAAATAGTTTTCTATTCTGATTCAGGATGCTGTATCCTCTCTATTCTACAAGGGAATCTGATAATTACTAGTGTTGAAAGTCCTTCCCCATCCCAAAGCTTGAGTTAAATTTAATATGGCCAAGTGAGTTATGCAGAATGTGTACACAATTCCTGAAAAAGTCACAGAGGTAATGAAAAACAAAAAAAGTTCTTTGAGAGGTAAAGATAAAAGAATTAGGTATTTAATAAAAAGACTGAAGGACGACAATGGTCACACGATTCTGAGAGGTTGCTTCTCAAGCCCAGCCTATTTTACTCACTGTGAGTGTGTGTGGGTTGGACTGGGGGGTGAGGAGAAATGAAGTAATGGTTCCCAAACTATGTGTTCACTTACCTGGAGTATTTACATAGGGGTTAGGATTGTTTGCTATAGCACTTGGCTAGCTAGGAGGAAATCAACAACTATGTGATTATTTGTGACAACACTGGGTAATAAGTGGAACTGAGTTTGTGGGGTTTCCAGAGCAGTATCCATCCTCATAAAAAGTACCTCTAAAAAGACACAGATACATTAGGAATATACATAGTGTTTATATCCACTGTAATGAGCCAATCATTGTTCGTTTAAAGTAAGCCCATTTTTTTTTTTTTTTTTGCGGGAGGGTCCCCGAGGAGAACAGACTAAAGATTATAGCTACAACAGCACCAACATTAGTTCCCATACCTGGGCATCTAGGTTTTGTTGCTAGGGTTGGATGACCTGAGAAGAAGCATTTTGTTGATTTGGAGTCAAAGTTCACTTTTTACAAGGCTGAAGTTTGGCATGCATTATGTGACAGAAATTTAAGGAACAGAGGAGCCTATAAGATGAAATCTACCTTCTGAAATGTTGAAAGGAGCAACTATTACATTTATTTTTGTAGGCAGAATCAGGTGGAGGGAGACAAATCCAGCAATGAATTAACTTCAGAATGGTAGCTGTATTAGTCGGGGTTCACCAAAGAAATGGAACGTAGAGGATATGAAAGGAGATTTATTATAAAGAATTGGGTATTCAGTTCTGGAGGCTGAGAAATCCCATGATCTGCAAATTGGAGACCTAGGAAAACCAGTGGTATAATTCAGTCTAAGTCTGAAGGTCTGAGAACCAGTGAGTCAGTGATGTAAATCCCAATCTGAGGGTAAGAAAAGATGAGATGAAGTGTCCCAGCTCAGGCACTGAGGCAGAAAAAAAGGGCAAATGCCTCCTTCCTCCACCTTTTTGTTCTATTCAGGCCCTTAACAGATTGGGTGATGCCCACCCACACTGGGGAAGGCAACTCTATTTTAGTAAGTCCACCAATTCAAATGCTAATCTCACCCAAAAACACCATCACAGACATCCAAAAATAATATTTTACCAGATACCAGGGCATTCCCTGATCCAGTCAAGTTGACGCATAAAAATAATTATCACAGTAGCTAAGAGAAAAAATAAGCAAGAGAGTTTGTTTTTCTTTAAGTGGCAGAAGAGAGAAGACCTTAGGGGGTAAACAATAACAGAATGAAAATAATGGAGAGTATGTTGAAAAACCTTTATTCAGTTGATAGAGAGCATCAAAGTATAATAATAAGCAAAATCAGAAGTAAGCAAAGAAAAAGTGTACCAAAGAATCAGAAAATCTTGTTCTGGGGGTCCTGGACAGAAGCAGTCTATATCTATAATAATCAGCCTGATCAGTCTTGGGAAGATAGGGCTGTCTGTAGCTGTCTGTTTATGGGCAATTTCTGAGAATCCTACTGATGAAATGGGCATCCAGTGTTCCAGAGAAAATGGTGTATCCGTTCTTAATCAAGAAACATGAATCAGAGGATCATCTTGGTATTTTGCTGCCATGTCAGTTGCTAACAGTACATGATAATGTTCTTTCCATCATAGTTTAAAGGCAGAGTTCTCTGATGTCTATCCCCAGAGACCAACTTTTCAGGATTCAGATTATGTAGGGACTGCTTAGGCAGCTGTTCTGATAATGGAGCTTGAATCTTTTGGTGATAAAGCTGGAGGTATTGTATGAGCCCTTTGTAGTATTTACTCATATTGGTTTGTAATTGGTAGAATCTGAGGCTGGAAATGAAATTTCCCCACACATGGGATGGCTTGTTATTGACTTGGGAGTCCTTACAGGGACTTGGTTTTGCTGCTGCCAAGTCTACATGGTCTAAATTTCAATAGTTTTAGAATTCCATTGGTTCTCTCTACTTTTCTTGTTGATTTTGGATAAAAGGGACAGTGGAGTTTCTGAAGAAAAGGTAAAAATTTACAGAGTTATCTGTAATAGCAATACCAGCGAAATATGTGCCCCTGTCACTGGAGAGAATGAGTCCCCCGGCCCCCACCACACGCCAGATCAGGAAAATAAAATCAAGCAATGATTATTATTATTATTATTATTATTATTATTATTATTATTACTATACTACTACTACTACTACTACTACCACCATTAAGACCATGGCTCTCTGGCAAGGAAAGCCCTCAATTCACTCTAAGATTAAGTAAACAATAACCAAACATAGTCATAGCTAGTTGCTCTGGCCATTTTTATAAAATCCATTTGGGGGTGTTCAAAGGGGCTTCAATATTTTACTTCTTTCTTGTGTCCTACTTTTATAGTTTTGCAAGGATCATGTCATTGCCAGGTAGGACATATATTTAAAGATACCCTCAGCAGTACCTTAAAATCAGGCACTTATGTTAATCACCATATATTACATCACTTATGTTATTTTCAAATTGTTTACAATTTACCTCTCCCACTATTAGGTGATATGAGACATTTTTGCTTAACTCAACTTGAAATCCTTTGGTTTAAAGAGGTAGTTTTGAGTGCTGAAGTTGTCCCCATGTACTCTGCATCTTAATCTTCGAGAGTGTTTTTTTCTCTGCATTATTGGTTTTTCTCTGACAGTCAACAATAACCTCCGTGAGTCCCTTCAATGTGTGTCTTCCTTAAGTGCTTCTAGGCACAATTGTTCAGGTAAATGGTGCTTGCTAATACAGTTGTCAGCTGCTGTGTTTAGTTTTATTTGTCCAGAGTCAGAAGGCTCCCAGTAGATGACAACTGGTTTTTGGCCAAGCAGCAGAGAGACAGGTTATTCAAGTACCAGAGAAATTTTCCTATCATCTGCTGAATTTGAAACTGTGCCTCCTTCAAGCTGAGCACCTGCTTCCTTTGGGGTTTCTCAATCCAGAAGAAAATCTATTGGCTGTGAGGTCACATGGCCAGGGACAAAAAATACATTTCAACTTACATACACATTTTGTTGTTAGTGTGGTCAACAAAATGCTTTGAGTCATAATAATGTGTTATCTTGAGATAAAATTGTCTAGAGTTTAAAGGAATGGAAACAGCAGGTCAAGGATTAAAAGGAATGAAATAAAATTTCTGACTGTTAAAACAACCTTAATGGATTATTAGAAAGTATAAATGTCACACTGCTGTGTTCTTTAGATTCCTCTAGATACTTTGAGAAGAATAAAACAATAAAGTTATTTTAAAATATCGATATTTACTGTGTGCCAGAGATTACATCTTCTATAAATATTTACATTCACAACACAAATTTTGAGGTCAACTTTCAAATGGGTCAGGCAATACTTGCAAAATTCTTTTAGAGTGCTTAAGACTAAAAACTTTGAAGGCTTCAAAATCTAGAGTACTGATTCTCAACGCTGACTATGCATTAGAATATTAGAATCACTTGGGGGGTGGGGGCATTTACAAAACCCTGATGACTGGATGTATTACTAGTTTCAGGGTAGGGACAGGACACGCAGCCCCTACTGAGGACCACAGATCTAGAAGGAGCCCTAGAGCTGCTGATATTGCTACTGGAGACTGCATTTAAGATCATTCTCCTTCAGCCACTGAGGACTCTGCTGGGCTAGCGCAGAAGTGTATTACTGCCTGTCATCCAAGAAACTTAGGAAATACTATTAATCAAAATTGTTATAAGACAGAATTTTGACAAGCTAAATGTGTGTTTTGGAAATGAGGTTTTTTATTGTTATTGTTATTGTTGTTATTGTTATTGTTATTGTTTTTTATTTTATTTTATTTTATTTTATTTTATTTTATTTGCTTGAGAGAGAGAGTGTGTGTGTATGCACGAGTGGAGAGGGACAGAAGGAGAAGGAGAGAGAGAATCCCAAAACCAAGGCCCCATCCACGGGCTCAACTCTGAGATCACAACCTGAGCGGATATCAAGAGTCGGATGCCCAACCGACTGAGCCACCCAGGCACCCCTGGAAATGAGTTTTGAAAGGAACCATACTGAAATGTTAGTAGTGATAAAATTGCCTCTTGGTTCTGGGATTGCAGATAATTTTTTCTGTTTCTTAATACTTTTCTATTTTCTATAATAAATGTATATGATTTTTTCCTAACTGAAAAAAAGAATATGCTCCAAATTATGAGTGTTCCCCTTAAAAATAAGTTTGCTGCATTTAGATCCAGCCCAAAAGCCCAGTCACTGTAGTAAACCATGTTATCAAAACTGCTGCTTGCGATGTTGTGTCTCTCATTCCATATGATTTTACATTAAGCAAGCATATTAAATGAATAAAATTAAGAGTTTTTAGATACCGGGCGCCTGGGGGGCTCAGTTGGTTAAGCAACTGCCTTCGGCTCAGGTCATGATCCTGGAGTCCTGGGATCGAGTCCCGCATTGGGCTCCCTGCTCAGCGGGGAGTCTGCTTCTCCCTCTGACCCTCTTCCCTCTCGTGCTCTCTATCTCTCATTCTCTCTCTCTCAAATAAATAAATAAAATCTTAAAAAAAAAAGAGTTTCTAGATACCTTTTCTTTGGGTTTCATTGTGATCATGATTTGATTTACTAGTTAAGGAAAAAATAATAATATAAGAAAACAAAAAGAGCATAATATGTACCACTTGTGAATATAAGTCCAAGCATTTATCAAGCTGTTGCTCTTCACTATGATTATTTCAAAAGAAAATTTTCTATCTGGTTTTTTAATCTCTATCAATAAAATTATTTCTATCAATAAAACTATTTTCCTTTCACCTAGTCCCAAAAGGTTGTTTCTTTAGAGGATGAGTTTGCTATGCTCACTGCTCATGAAGGCATTATCTCCATGGAGACCCGCACGCAGAACCTGGAGGTTACAAAGATAAGGTGGTTTTCCTTGGATGTGAGCTATTCTCCACGTGGCACTCTAAAGATACATCGGATTTTGTTTACTTGAACAGAATATAAATTCGTTTCTTTGAAAATCAATCTCTCTGAAATAAGTCAAAATGCTTATTTGGTGTCCTGATCTTAAATTAATCTGGTGAAATTTCTGATTTCTGATGAAAATAAATAAAACTGTATGATATATATACATAACATGCACACGCACACACACACACACACACACACACACACACACACATGCACCACACAAAATGAGATGCTGTGACTAAAGACTAACAGCACTGTCACAGGGATTTTGTGGCTAGTCACTTCTTTTGGTCTCAGTTCAAGGGTTCCAAAACTTCCTTTGTGAGGGCTACTACTCTGAAATTATAGTCTATGTCCTCCATGCACTTTATTTTCTACCTCCTCAGATCCCAGCTCTTTCATGACCCTATGTTTTTCTTGGTATCCATTACTCTCTTGAGATAGAGGAAGAGGGTGAATGGGGTGAACGTGGGCTTTGGAGTCATACAGATGTGGGTTAAAATTATTTTATATAACTTATTAATTAAATGGCCCCAGGAAAGTTATTTATGGTGCTTGAGCCTCCATTTCTTTATCCTTAACAGGAGAATAGCAACAGTGATGATCTCATAGAATTCTGAGACCATTCTTACGAAGGAATTAGTAAGTAAGCAAAAGGTGTTCAGTCCTTTTTCTCACCCTGTCTTAGTCTATTTGGGCTGTTACAACAAAAATTCAATAGACTGACTGGCTTACGAAAAACAGAAATGTATTGCTCACAGTTCTGGAGACTAGGAAGTTGAAGATCAAGGTGCTGGGAGACTTGGTGTCTGGGTGTCTAGTGAGAATCTGCTTCCTGCTTCAGGGACACAGATCTTCTGGGTGAGTAGTCACCCAGAAGAAGGGAGGAGGGAGAGCTCTGGCGTTTCTTTTGTAAGGACATTAATTCCATTGATGAGGGCTTTATCCTCATGATTTAATTACCTTTCATAGCCCCCCACCTCCAGATACCACCAGATTGTGTTAGGATTGAACATATGAATTTGGGGGCACACAAACGTGCAGTCTATAGACCCCCTCTTCAGTTTCTATAAACACACAGGATTTAGATAACAAAAGGTAAGAGCAATGTCTCAGGCACTCAGAGAGCCTTATTACTTACCTAGAGCTTAAACTTTCCTTAATTTCACTCCAAATAATTTACCCAGGGGTGATGCAAATATCAGTGGGAAAACATGAATCAGTCATTTAAATACCTACTAAAGATCCTGACTAGAGATACCGTGAAAAACCCTTGAGGTTCTTCAGAGGAAAGGAGCATATTAATCATAAAGTGTGCCATCATTAAGATGATTAACCAGTGGGAAAAATTACTAATATTAATATTTCTATGACAGATCCACAAGTATTTTTTTCTGTACTACAACATACAATATGTTGCCATGGATACCTTTTGCTTGCCTGAAAAAAAGCAGTGCTGACAAAGAGTGTGCTTTTCATATTGCCCTGATTATGTAAATGCCAAATGCTAAATTATAGATATTTAAGTGATCTAAACTTTAGGAGTTGGAAGCAGCTTAAAAATTCAATTAAATCCTAATCATTTACTTTACTAATTACTGAAATAAAATGGTTTCTTTAGAAATGAAGTCACTAATTAGGGAAAATGAATGCTAAAAATTTTATTTTGATTTAGTCGTATTTTTACATGGAAATAGGTTTGTGGTTTTAAAAAGTAAGAAAATGGAGTAAAGGAAAAGCTCATTTCACTTTTTAAAACATACAACTTCATTTCTGTTTCATTTATAAAATATTTCATAGTAAGCACGAACACAAACATGATACTTCCAATCCCAATCTTAACTGTAGATTGTTCAAGGGCAAATGGATCTCTTGATTTCTTGCCTTTCTTGCTTATTGCATCTTCCTCCCATTGTTCATGATATTGGAAGGCAAGAAAGGAGAGAGACTCACAGTGAGTTTTTTTTTTTTAAGCACTTCTGGCTCATGTTGAGTGTGAGGAAACATTGAAAGTACAATAAAGATGTGTATAAAAAAATGGTGGATGAAGCAGTCTGAGGACAGGGGCCTGGATCATACTCACCAGTGGGTTGTCTATTGGGGACAGGAGTTACATCAGGAGTGAAGTTTTCAGAAGGCAGAAGAATATAACCCAGGCATATGTGGGGAAGAAAACAAATGAGATGAGACTGCTAGGGGCTGATCTTTGTCTCCCCCCACTTCCTTCCCCGAAATTCATATGTTGAAATCCCAACCCTCACTACCTGAGATTGTGAGTGTATTTGCAGGCAGGGTCTTGAAAGAGGTAATTAAGGTTAAATGAGGGCACTGGGGTGTGACTTAATTTAATGACTGGTGTCCTTTTAAGGGAGAGATTAGGACACAGACACAGAAGAATGACCAGGTGAAGAAAGGGAGAAGACAGACATCTATAAGCCATGGAAAAAGGCCTCAAAAGAAACCAACCCTGCTAGCACCCTGATCTTGGACTTTTACTCTCCAAAACTTGTGGGGAAATACATTTCTGTTTTATAAGCCACCTAATCTGTGTTACTCTGTTATGGCAGCCCTCAAAAACCAAGATAGGGGGGCACCTGGGTGGCTCAGATGGTTAAGTGTCTGCCTTCGGCTCAGGTCATGATCCCGGGGTCCTGGGATCGAGTCCTGCATCAGGATCCCTGCTCCTCGGGGAGCCTGCTTCTCCCTCTGCCTCTCTCTCTCTCTCTCTCCCTCTGTCTCTCATGAATAAATAAATAAAATCTTTAAAAAAAACCCCGACATATGGGCCAGTTAGGTGAGCAAATTGTGGCATATTCTGTGATAGGCCTTCCCTCCATAACTCTCACCCTAAACCTGACTCTCCAAATTTTAGCAAAGTTACTAAATTCATGAAGCATTTGGATCTTGTGAAGCAGAGGAACAAAGATTAAAACAGCATGAAAACCGAAGATGCATGCTATACTACTCAGTCAGGATAATTGCAGAAAAGTCTTGCGGGGGGCATTTCGGCCTTTGGGGAAATACATGGAGGCCATATTTTTCAATCAGAAAATAAAATGGAAAACTGCTGAACTCTGTGAAGTCACAAGCTTGAGATTGGTGTTTAACTCATGTTCCATTAAAGAACAACTTCTTAAGGAATTGGAGTCCTCCAGGACCGACTTGCCTGAAGAACTGTGCTCTTTGCAAGGAAAGGTTATTATCCTTAACTGAGGTATAACCGTTGGAGCAGTGAGAGAACAGAAAACAGGCACCAAAACCACCAGATCAAGGAAGTGGACTTTTAACATCAGAGGATGCTGAATTGTCATGGCCTGATGTTCTCAACTTTATTTTGTAGTGGAGCTTTTGGGCTTGATATCTGAAAGTAAGGAGTAAGATTTTTATTAATCTAGTCATTGCCTTGAAACGATATTCTCTTGGCTGTCACCAACATTATAAGGTGGGACATGAGAAGAAGCAGCCCTCCACACTGCCCCTTTCAGTAATGAATGAACAGAATGAATCTCAAGCAATGAAATATCCATCCTTGAGTCTTAAGGCAGCTGTGTCTTAATGACACTGAAGTGCAATTGTCTTACACTAGGTTTGTGGTCTGCGTGATTGTAGGAAGCACAGCCTCCACACTGAAATTAGTTTGACCTGACAAGAACTTCGGATGAAGCCTACTGTTTCCATTGGAATGTTAAGGTACAACAGATTAATGATACACCAGATAAATCTGTCAGCTCTGTCTTATTTGCCTCAATGTGATACTATATACACTATAAAGCCTTACACAGGGCTCCTTGATGAACCCAACAAACTGATAGACAGCAGCTCCATTTAGAACGTCTGAGTGACTATGTTTGTATGTGGGAAATTTGTACAATTCTGCTATTAAGCTGAACTCAGGTAAGTCAAAGTCACCAGTCCTCCAGGACTTGAGAACAGTTGAGTAGAAACAGAACAATCATAGCCATTAGATGTTCAGGGTATAGCAAACAATGATTCATTTTTTACCTTGAACTTCTATTAGCTTTAACTTGGAAGTGTTTGTTTTTAGAGATGATTCTGAAAGTTTACTGATCCTCCCTTATTCACTTTAGGGTAGCCTATGCAGCCAGGTGCCTATAAACATTCCATATTTTTCTAAGTAAATAAATGTGTGTGAACTTTGAAAGAGAGCAAAGCATAATGGAAAAAACAAATTAGGCTTTGGAGTTGGAAACACCACTGTATCTCAACTTCAGCACTTCCTTGTGGGTTGAATTTAAAATGTACTTTATCTTATTTTCCTCATTTGTAAAATGAGAATAATAGTCATCCAGTTCTTTGGGTTGTGATGAGGAGCATTCAATGGTGTAATATTTGAAAGCAGTCATGTTGAGCACATATTAAATATAAAATAATTTATAATTGTTATCATGGACTATTGGCTTGATCCATTTCAGTATGCCAGTAGGTCTGATTTGGGGGTTTTCTTTTTGATTTGGTACAACCAATGTTTTGAATTTTTCTCAAATTATAATGACCTTATGTTGTAGATTAAATAAACATTGAAGTCTTCTCTTAGTCTATATCATAGCAGAGAAACATTGGCATCATTATTCAAAACTGTTTATTCAGTGCCACTGAAGCCAGTTTTGTCACATCTAGTGTCTGCAAGGCAGGAAGTGATGGAAAGCCTGTCCATGTCACCTAGGGTTAGGTAACAGACATTTTGTTTTGCCTGCCTGCTGTGTGTCCAGACAGATAGCACTTTGGTAGTCCTTACATTTTTATATTTAAAGAAGGAATCTGGTTCAAAAGGCAAAACAAAGACCCTTTAAATGGCTTGAAGACAATGACAAAAGTCAACAAAAGCAAAGAACTGTGTTACAAGAGAAACATAAGTATCAAAAAGAAACAATGGAGCTCCAAGTTGGAGAGATTCTTGGAAAGAGTGGTTTGAGTTGAGAATGAAACAGGTGATAAACATGGACTTTTGGACATTAGTCACTTGCCTACATGTTCTACATAATTCATAGTTATGAATAAGAAATATCTTAATTGTAGCCTTAAGATGAGAATAAGGTGACTCTTAAAATGGAAGAACATAAAATTTATTAAGCACCTTTGAGTTGAGAGCATAATGTTAGCTCTGTTCCTTCACTCATTCATTTCATTCATGTTTTATCTCATGTGCTAGTCACTGTTCAAATATGGCTTGCTTTTCTTTCTTTCAGAAATTGAAACTTTGAGAAATAATTACTCAAAGTTACACACTATGTGGTAGATCTGGAATCGAAACTCATCTGTGTGACCATAAACCAAGCTCTGCACATCATAGCATGTGAGCTCATTACAAACAAATAAAAGTGACACAATTCAGAGAAAAGGTATAAAGAAAATTTTCTTCTCCTTAGTAAATCTTTCAGTCCTCTGGTAGTAGGCAGATCTTTCTGTGTTTTTACTTATTGGATATATTAGAACTAGATCTGTGAGGTGAGAATCAGTGGGTTAGTTATCACAAGCTTGGTGAGAAAAATAAATTTGCTATGATAAACTTGGTTTAAAAAATGGAACTAGAAGTATTCTACAAAATGGAAATGCTAACAAATACACTTTCTGAAAAAAAATTTGTAAATTTCAGCATCACAAATCATTTTATGGAAACATTTCGATCATGGCATTCAGTATTATGGGAAGTTTTTTATATTTCTTTAGTAAACAGACCTAGAAACTCCACTTTATGATGATAAAATAGCAAATAAGTATAATTTTAATTTAAATGCTATGATAATTGGCATGTAAACAATCTCCAATCTTCTTAACTCCAAACTTCTTAACCATTCGACAAGTATAATGGTTAATCTAAAGCTTCATCTTCTCTAAGCACTAGTCCAAATCACATTTTTATCATGATATATCTTGGCAAATTTTTCTCATTGACTATTAGTTGAAACAGATGACATTTGGCTCAAATAGAATTTTGATCATGAATGAATTGAACATGTTTGGGGCTTTAAAAAAGGTTTTATAATGTATGTACCCATGTGTATAAATAAAACTGCATCTATCACCCATGTATGTATCTATCCATCTAGCCTCTAAGCCTTTAACAGCCCCATTAATGTCCTTCTCTCTCCCTTTCTCCTTTGGATTTCCCTCATTTCTCCTTTTAATTTTTCCTTTCTTATTCATATTTTTGTTTGTTTTTTATTTATCCTTCTCCTTCCTTGATACAGATTTTTTGAGAGTTTTCTGCTCTTATTTATATTACTATGAGGTAACAATGCAAATATTACCCAACCTGATGTTAAAACTAGATCCTTTCACGGGTTCTTGTTCCATAAGAATCTTTTGACATTTTTAGTAAAGAAACATAATTCTTTTTTTTAAATTTTTTTATTGTTATGTGAATCACCATACATTACATCATTAGTTCTTGATGTAGTGTTCCATGATTCATTGTTTGTGCATAACACCCAGTGCTCCATGCAGAATGTGCCCTCTTTAATACCCATCACCAGACTAACCCATCCCCCCACCCAAAGAAACATAATTCTTATATCAAGATTTCTGAAGATAAGAAACTCCTCTCAGCACAAAGCATTTTCACGAAGGATAAGGAATTTCATGATTGGGTAAGCAGCAGGAGAGAGAGGCAATTTGGAAAGAACTGTCTAATTCTTAAATGGTTTTACACAGCTTATGTCTGAGACCTGCTGGGTTTACAAATTGGTTCATGGATTCCCTCTATAACCTTAGGAATCCTTCTAGAACAAAGATAATCAGATGCCAGCCCTCGTGGACCATCCAGGATCATCGGGTGAGATCCAAATACCCCACAGATTGACTTCAAATAAAGGTTATATACATTTTATTCTTAATTTAACTGTTATATGAGATGCTTATATATAGAATTACTGTTGTTAATACTATTAATACTTGAGAAGTTTCCTAATATCTCTAAGCTTCAGTTGCTTTCCTCTCCAAAATTCTACATCATAGGGTTGTTGAATGACTAAACAGTTAATGTACATGGATGGCTCAATTAGTTGCCTGACACATTAGTAAATATTATTAATATTGATGATGATGATGATAAAGCCAAATTCAAAGCTCTGGTACCCATGCTAGGTCTTCATATAATAAACATTTCATGTTCTTAGTTTCAAATATTCAGCTTCTCAGATATCTCCAAGTGGATGCTCCATAGGTATCTAAGATTCAAATTTATTTCAAACAACTTGTATACTTCTATCTCTCCTTACAGAGCTTTTCATTCATGTTATCTACTCACCCATCATCTCCCCCTTCCCAAAATTGTGCTCCTGACTGCTTTCTTATCTTGGTGCTTGGCATCCCCCCAATGCCATGAGTCTGCTCATCCACTCAGAAACATGGAGTCCTCCTGGGTTTCTCCCTGGCCTTTCCTCCCACTCCTCATCCCTCCCATCTCATTGAGTAATTAAAATCTACTTAATCTACCTGCAAATGAAAAAAAAATGACTACTTCCTGCATACCTTTTCCTTAGGAAGCACTATTATAGTTATTTTAGCTCTATATTACACTTAACTTTTCAATAGCTCTTCTGCTTACAGATGAGGAAGTAGTGGTTCACAAAGCCTCCAAAGACAGCTCATGCCACAAAGCCACATTGCCCCTTGTAAAAATCTCTCGCTAAATCTTGCCATTCTCCTTTCTTCTCCTTTCCTATTTCCTTTGGCCTATTTCAGAACTTTGTTTTTCCCATGTGGCCTTCTACAATAGACTCTTTATGGGTGTCCTCTAGTTTTGGCTCCCTGTAATCCATGCTCCCCAAACATGCACTTTATTTCTTATCACTTTCTACCCATCAGTTCCCATCCAAAATCTACTCCGCAGTAGACCTTAACTACTTGGAGTTCCTAAATAAACCATATTTTTAAAAAAAATTTTTAGGCTTCCAGAGTTTTGCATGTGCTGTTACCACTTACTGAAATGTCTAATGTCTCCCCTGCTCAGCTCAATATCAGCTGATCTCTGTAAGAGGTTCTCAACTCTGGCTGTCACAATCATCAAACTTAAAGGCATTTTAAAAAATGCCTATGCCCCCCAAAAACGTGATTTAATTGTCTAGGGTAGGGTCTGATCTTGGAATTTGTTCTGAACTCCTCTGATGATTCTAATGCGCTCAGATGCTCCTTCCCTTTATGTACTGTGATTGCCTCTACTATAATATTGATCACCTCTTGTTGTAATTTATTTTCAAGTCTAATTTCCCAACTAGAGCATGAACTTCTCGAAGACTTGAGACCACATTATTCTTCTTTGTGTTCTCTGCCCTTACAAAACAAATATTTGTTGAATTAATGACTCTGTTGTCGGGTTTTTTTGGGGTTTGTTTTGTGTATTTATTGTGCCAAGTCCAGACAACACCTATAAAACTTACATTTGTGCATCAAATGAATTTTTATTTTTCTCTCATTTGGTACTTTTAAATTTCAAAACAATTTAACTTAGATGAGATTCTAGAAATGATCATTATTTTGAACAAATTTTTAAAAAATATTTTATTTATTTAATTGACAGAGAAAGAGAGCGTGCATGAGAGAGAGCACAAGCAGGGGGAGCAGCAGAGGCAGAGGGAGAAGCAGACTCCCCGCTGAGCAGGGAGCCCAATGCAGGACTCGATCCCAGGCCCCTGGGATCATGATCTGAGCTGAAGGCAGACACTTAAGCGACTGAGCCACCCAGTCACTCCTAACAAGTTTTGTTTTTAAAACAATAGAAAAATAAATCTTCAGGGAACTAAAATAAGCAATCAAATATGTGTTCGGGCTGAAAAAGTTGATTAAAAATTATATATATTTCCGTGAAGAAACATACCAGTACTTATCCTTGACTTTTCACTTCTGCTGAGGTGTTGCCTAGAGTTTATCACTGTCATACTGGTCCTTTTTGAAGCCTCTCTGTTCAAGGTATTTATTATAAGAGCTACCTCAGAAACTTATTATTCATTCACTTATTTGTATGCTTTAATTCAACATTGATATTATGTATTAAGAATTACACTTCATTTTGCAGATTCTAAATCAAAGAGCTCACAGTGTACTTCTAATGCTTTCAGTTCTAAACTGAACAAAACAAAACAAAACAAAAAAAAATAACCCCACTCATCATTAGCTATGTTGATTGCAGCACCATTCTTAGACTTTCTCAAGTAAGATTTACATTTTAATCCATTTGACAGCACACTATGTACTATGCCATCTTCAATGAGGACTGTGAACGCTGGATGTTTTAATATGCAACATGCAAATTTCAAAGAGCAAAATTGTTATTTATTTTCTATGCTTGCTAATTTTTTGGAAGTAGTTAATTTTAGTGCAGATGCATTTTTCCTTTTTTTTTTTTCTTAGCTCTGCAGTATCTCAGATAAGGAATATTCAGATGCATTTCCAGTAGAGATTTGTTAAGTTTGAACAAACAAAATCTTAGCAATTAGGAGAAAATACCATACATGTTATTGTAAAAAATATCTTGTGATTAGAAATAATAATGGTTTATCAATAATTAAACTTCGCAGGGAAACAGCAGGACAAAGCCACACAAATTATCATCCAAAGAAGTTTACTGCTCATGTTAACTTTTGTTGCCCTGTGCACTGTTGGTGGGAATGAAAACTGGTGCAGCCACTGTGGAAAACAGTATGGAGGTTCCTCAAAAAGTTAAAAATAAGGCTACCCTATGATCCAGTAATCACACTGCTTGCTTGGTATATTACCAACAAAATACAAAAACACTAATTCAGGGGCATACATGAACTCCTATGTTTATTGCAGCATTATTTACAATAACCAAATTATGGAAGCAGCCCAAGCGTCCATTGATAAATGAATGGATAAAGAAGAGGTGGTATATAGACACAATGGAACATAATTCAGCTGTAAAAAAGAATGAAATCTTGCCATTTGCAATAACATAGATGGAGCTCGAGGGTATAATGTTAAGGAAAATAAGGCAATCAGAGAGAGACAAGTATCAGATGAGTTTACTCATATGTGGAATTTAAGAAACAAAACAAACAAGCAAAGAAAAAAAAAGAGAGAGAGAGAGAGACAAATCAAGAAACAGACTCTTAACTATAGAGAACAAACTGATGGTTACCAGAGGGGAGAGGGTGAGGGGATGGGGGAAATAAATGAAGGGGATGAAAGAGCACTGTCATCGTGATGAGCACCGAGTAACGTATAGAACTGTTGAATCATGATATTGTACACCTGAAACTAATATAACACTGTGTGTTAACAATACTGGAATTAAAATGAAAAACTTAATAAAAAAAGAAAATTAATAAAAATAATAAAAAAAAACTTAGGCCACTGATCTTTAAAATTTATATGGACTCTAGCCATACTCTCTAGCATCTCCTCTTTCACCTTAGATTTTAAATTTTATTTTGCTAATATCATTTATTTTTGCACATAATTTTTTCACTGCTGATCATAGCTAAAGAACACATTCATAATTTTAAGAACTATCTGAAATTTCATCTCAGAAATGAAACTTCCCCCAACTCCCTAACATGGGTAGAGTGGATCATTTCTTCCTCAATTCTCTTCTTTATTCTAGAAACTATTACCTGTGATGTAATTATTGGCTTAGGTGCTTGTCTCCCCCTCTTGGAACATAAACTATTTGAAGACAGATCATTTATCTTTTCACACCCAGAATCTGAAACGGTGTTAGAGACATGGTAGTTGACTCAAACCAAAAATAATTATTACATTCAAGTATTCTGCAACACTCCCCGCCCTCCCCACCAAATACACATAAAGAAGATACTAAATGCTGTTTTTACCCTATTTTTTCTAGGGCCCTGAAGTCTTTAGTTTATCCAGGAGAAGCCATCTAATTTCCAACAGAGACATAAAGTGGCACTGACACTGAAATCACTATGTATACTAGGCTGTCACACTAGATATATTAGGTTGACTACAGTGCCAGGGTAGTCAGGCACTGTGACTCAGGCTATATTGTTAAGTTGACTTAATAAACACTTTCCAAGGAAAGCTGTACCAATCTAGGACTACTGCTTCTCCTGGCTCACGCTCTCCACAAAACTTCAATAGCTAGAGTAGACTTTATTTCTCTGGATGGAGCAGAGGGTAGCCATCACATAAGTTCTGGTTTCCTAATTTATTTTTTGCCATGTAAACAGGGAACTCAATAAGGTGGAGGATTTCAGAATCCAGTTTAGTGGACAACAACATATGCCATGGGAGTTAAATGATCCCTAAGTCCTAAACTGAATAATTAATTAAGAAGTCATTACTGTTGGGCGCCTGGGTGGCTCAGTTGGTTAAGCGACTGCCTTCGGCTCAGGTCATGATCCTGGAGTCCCGGGATCGAGTCCCATGTCAGGCTCCTTGCTCAGCAGGGAGTCTGCTTCTCTCTCTGACCCTCTTCCCTCTCGTGCTCTCTATCTCTCATTCTCTCTCTCAAATAAATAAATAAAATCTTTAAAAAAAAAAAAAAGAAGTCATTACTGTTGGAGCATCTGGGTGGCTCAGTCGGTGGAGTGTCCAACTCTTGGTTTTGGCTCAGGCCATGATCTCCGAGGTTGTGGGATGGAGCCTTGAGTAGGGCTCCTGGCTCAGCGGGGAGTCTACTTGAAAGATTCTCTCCCTCTGCCCCTCCCCCCACTCGTGCTTATGTTCTCTCTTTCTCTCTCTCAAAATAGATAAATAAATCTTAAAAAAAAAAGGAAGTCATTACTGTCCTTTACTATAGGGACAGTAATGACTTTTTCTTTATTTTCTTTACCTTTTCACCCTTGTTTTAGTAGTTTCTTCCGCATTCCTTCTGGGTCTTGCCTCAATTTTTTTCTCTTGAGCTGGATATAATAAAATAATGTCATTTTGATTTATTTTCATTTTTTATTCAGAGAAAATTAAGACATGATCAAATTGACATGCTGGAGAGTTGCTGTTTCCCTTAGAATTTTGAAAATAAATATACCACTTGAGCATGTTAGGCTCTTTTGTTTAAATGTTTAACAATTATTTCATTGACAAGTCAATTTCTCTTCTCAGCCAGACTGCTTTCCAATGCTCTCTGATCCCATTCCTTCCAAATCTTATCACCAAAATTGTTATTGAGCACAATTCTCTACCTCTTGTACAGTGGGTAATGTGTGAATATATACTTACGTGAATATCTTCAAAATCGATTCTTGTTGGCTGAGTACAGGTGAAGGTAGTTAAATGTTTATAACTGTTTATAACTGTTTATAAATGTTCCGATTGAAATTTTCATGGGGGCATGGAGGGATTCTCCTTAAACCAGACTGAAGCACCTTTCACATCAATGCTAAATCTTGAAAGGTAATCAAAGACTTGATAGTACAAGGGTGTCAGTCTCTTCAGAAGAATCCCACTGAAGGGAGAAATCCTGCATCTAGAGACTTCTTGAGTGAAAGAAACCCAGGAAATCAGAGGCGTTTAGGACTTTAAGAATGGCTGACCAAAAATATACCTCAGAAAGGCGACCCGTGGGAACCAACACTGCTGTATCTAGGTTGCATTAATAATAGGATTTGGGATGTGTGAGACTGAAGATAGACTGGGTAAGTGTCTATCTCTGACCTAGGTGTCTCCATCTCACATTGTACATATGAGTTGTGGTTCGCGGCCAGTTAAACTGAGTGTTTTTAAAACCATGCTAACTCCAAACTATTGTGCTAGCTCTCTATTTTGCCAAATTTAAATCTTAGAATTTGTGCTCTGAAATCCTACATGGCTTGGATTTGGTCTTACTCTAATAGCTAGTCAATTTCTCCTTTCTTTTCCTTTACAGTCTTCTTACAGTTTATGGTAGATTTTTACAAAAATAGCTACCATAATTTACTATCCTATGTTTATACCCTCTGCGAGTGCCTTTCCACACTGACTCTGAGCTTGCGCATGTGACCTATTGACCAACGGAACATTAGCTAACTTGAAAGAAACCTATGCTGAAAGCATTTGTACATTGGGGCTTGCCCTCTTCCTGCTCTTGGGACTCTACTGCTATGTGTGGAAAACTATGCTCCAGTTAAAGGCCAGTGTGAAAGGCCATCCTTGGTAATACACCCGCCAGCCACCCTGCCAGCTGAATGCAATGCCTGAGAGAACTCAGTAGAGATCAGCTTATTTTCAGTGTCATAGATTGCCAGCCCAGATCAAAGAACTACTAGAATGACCTACAAACTACAAAATAGTGAACTAAAGAAATGGTTGTTGTTTTGAGTGACTGTGTTTGGAGTGAATTTTTTTTTTTTTTTCAGCAAAAGCTAACTTATAAAGAAAATGATATCTAGACTTGGGATGTTCCCATAACAACAACAACAACAACAACAATAAACACGTGATAGTGGCTTTGGAGACCATTCTGTGGGCAGAAGCCATAAGACATCTTGTGAAGTCTGCAAGATTGACAAGCAAACTGCTAGTGGAGGATGGAAAGATTGTGACATGTATGAGATAATCTTATGAAACAACTCACAAAACTATTGCCTGGGGTAATTTGGAAGATAAAACAATGTGGACATTGGCAAGAGAATTTTCAGAAAGACTTTAACATTTCTATTGGCTTCTTTTAGTTGTCTATGATAATTTATAGGAAAAGAAAGATGAGCTAAAGAAAGAGCTAGTCAACTTGCAGGAAGAATTTATGTAGAACATGGGGGAGCCAGGATGTGCTGGATTAACTGTTTCTCATTTGCAGTCTCTCCAGCCAGCCAGAGTCCCAATGTAAATTAAAACCTGAGGGTGTTTTAAAAATTCAGGACACTTCCAGTAAAACATGGCTTCTGTATCAAGATCAAATCAAGGATATCTGTGAGATCCTTGTTAGGACTCTAAATAAAAATTTAAGGTGATATCTAGTGGACTTTCTCAGGCAAAAGCGCTTCGAAGAGTCTAAAAAACATTGCCTCACAAGCAGCCCAAAGTAGAGAAAGGCCTGTCGTGAAACTAACTGTGGGGAGCTCCTGGGTGGCTCAGTTGGTTAAGTGACTGCCTTCGGCTCAGGTCATGATCCTGGAGTCCTGGGATGGAGTCCCGCGTCGGGCTCCCTGCTCAGCGGGGAGTCTGCTTCTCCCTCTGACCCTCCCCCCTCTCATGTACCCTCTCTCTCTCTCTCTCAAAATAAATAAATAAATAAATCTAAAAAAAAAAAAAAGAAAATAACTGTGGGAATGACTTTTGTTAAAATGTGTATAAAAAGCACATACATTTTTTTTAAAGATTTTATTTATTTAACAGAGAGACAGCGAGAGAGGGAACACAAGCAGCGGGAGGGGGAGAGGGAGAAGCAAGCCTCCTGCTGAGTGGGGAGGCCCATGCGGGGCTCCATCCCAGGACCCTGGGATCATGACCCGAGCCAAAGGTGGACGCTTAATGACTGAGCCACCCAGGCGCCCAAAAACAGCACCCACATTTTTGAAGGAAGTTGTATCAGTCTAAGACTGCTTAGACTAGAAGAAACTGAGTCACTTCAAATGAAAAAGAGGACTCTGGACTTCCAAATTTCTATTGGAAGCTGACTTAGAAAACTACTCAACTGCCAACCTGGGCCACTTACTTTTTACAGAACAGGAGAATATCTCAGAGGGAGAAGCCAAAAGCCAAGGAGGCAGAACTGAGTCATGGAAAAGAGATTGCTTGCAAAATGGCGAGTAAAATTCCTATTCCACTCCTTGTGATTCTTGGTAGTGTCCTCCCTCACTGCTTGGGGTTTGTCATGTGACTTCCATTAATGGATATGACATTAGCAAACTTGATCTAAACAAGTACTCTAGTACTTGTTCGCTGGGGCCCATCTTTTTCCTGATCTTGGATCTCTGCTTCCTCAGTGTAAGGAAGTGTAGCCAGCCTATTTAATGAGTGAAACTTGGCTTACTCACCCTTGTCACTCTACATGTCCCCTCCAACCACTAGACCTCTGAGTGAGGTTCTGTTAAAATACCGAGTCATGGTCCGCTACCCTCCTAACTAACACATGGGACACTTCTGAGGCTGTAAGCTAGAACCACCCAGGCAATCTACAGAATCATGAGCTAATAAATGGTTACCACTAAATTTTGGGGTATTTTGTTACACAGAATAAGCTAAGTGATGCACACCCTGTCTAAGACATTTATCATATTATATTTCTTTTTTTTTTAATCAGACTGTAGTTGACAGACAATGTTACATTAGTTTCAGGTACACAACATTGCAATTCAACAAGTTTATATGTTATGCTATGCTCACCACAAGTGTAGCTACCCTCTGTCACCACACAACACTGTTACAATACCCTTGACTGTATTCCCTATGATCTACCTTTTATTCTTGTGACTTACTTATTCCATATCATATTATATTTTGATTAACTGCTTAGAGGTCTGTAACCCCTACTGTACTATCATCACCATGCTTTAATAGAGCACATTATGTCTCAGTCACCTTTTTATCCCTAGCAACTGGTATGGTGTCTGGGAGATAATTAGGAAGGGAAATGTGATTTCCCTTGAAAAATATAAAACTGATTATGTCACTTCCTTAATTAAATTTCTAAGCTCTTTGTGCATGCATACAAGATATTCAATAAATACTTTTAAAAACACAAGTTAAGCTTTTAAAATGCCTTTTTGTTGACAAAATTAATGATTCTTTATCTCTACCTTCCCCAGCTCTAAGATGGTTACTGAATTCATGAAAAATTTATTAACAGCTAATATATATCTGGCACGTGATGTGCTAACATTCTAACAAGGCAAACAGGATTTAAAACAAATGCAAACACAAATATAAAAATAAGTATTACTAATGCAATAATGAGCATATATATTGAATACACTGACCAACACAAAGGAGCATGCCTCACCTGGGAGGGAGCACAAGGAAACACTTCAGCTGTGCTCAGTGTTGCATTATGAGGCTGTGCTGGTTGGGAAGAAGTCAGAGGAGAAGCAGTCTTGGCAGAAGAAGCAGCGTGGATAGATCCCAAGTGGCGGGAAACTGCAAGGAACACAGGGCTATAAAGCATTTTCTATGGTTGCATTGTAGGGGTGAGAAGGTCAAGTGCAATTCTTGCCTAGAGAGGTGAGACAAGGACAGATTATGACAAACTGCTCTTGACACCAAGGGGCTTGGGAGCATGCCAATGGGCTTACTTGGAAGGGAAGAAGCAGAAGTGCGCCATGATAAACTGTCTGTGTTAGACTAAATAGTCCCAAAGTAGTAAAATATGGCAGAGGTCATATCGTTTTCTATCCATCCAGATGTAAATGCTAGAATAAATGGAAGGAGTATTATGGATTTTGTTTCCTTTTTCCAATAAGAAACAAGGACTAAAACTTTTTTTTTTCACCATATCATTATTTTTAATGTCCAGCATTTACAACACGAGGGCCAGAGCCTTCTCCCCAACTCAAGTTTATAAATTCTCAATTGGCTTGTGAGGCCAATAGGGATACTTCTTCTTGTCTAATCTGGTTTCTGGGAAGACTTCATTCAGGTCCTCAATGGTCATCTGATCAAATGGAATTATGTTCCTCATCTTCTCCAGCTCTTTTTCATATTCCTCAATCCTGGCCTTTGAGAGAGACAAAAACTTGGCACAACTTTTCACATCTTCTTTTTCTTCAGCATCCACCTGAACAATATATTTATCCTCTGGCACAGGAACCTTCACGGCATTAAACTTCTTCTCAAAGTCATCCACCAAACCAGCCTTTGCCACATTGGCCTTGTAGTAAGCCCAGTCGATAGCAGGTGGTTTCTCAGGGAGAGTAGCCAATCTGGAGGTAAGTGTCTCATTCCAGGATTTCAGGGAGTTAGCAATGGCCTTCTGGTTTCGGGGTATGCTCTCCCCAAAAGCTACCCAGTCAATGGTTTTTAGAGCAAGTTTTCACGCAGCCATCTTGAGATCCTTCACCGACCTTGGCGGCCTAGAGTCCACAGCAGCAAGGAACGGAACTGGGTCAAGGACTAAAACTTTTTAAGCATGCACATCAATTCAGCACTGTTCATAGTGGAATGGAATCCAAGTTCCCTGGGAGAAGGGAAGTTTTGCTGATGAATTATCCTTGTCAAATGCTTAATGCTGTGGTGTGCACCCAATGACTTAATTCAAATTTGTTGATGCTCACGAAGTAAACGTTCAGTAAACTTATATTTGAAATGCAACATGTTTTTCTGCTTACTTTCCAGGCATGGAGAGTGTTTAGATTGCACAGATTTTTAGTTCAGTTGTGATAGAAAATTCTTTCTCAATTTCAAACTGCATTTAAAGGGAGCATCATCTGTGACTCTCTAAAAGGTTATTCCCAGAGCTCATACTTGAAGGAATTTATTGTGCTTTGTGTTTGTACTATCATCATTTTGTTTAAACATAGTCTGACTCTCTTCCACTTTGTATATCTTTTTCTCCTTAAAAATTCAATCTTAAATGTGCTGAGTGAAATCGGTAGTCTAATAAAACTGAGCAGTTGGATCAGATAGAAGGTCTCTATTGTCACAACTAGAGAAAGAGAGCACTTGCCTTCTCAAGTGTGACTAATGACCACACACAACACAAAGGGAAGTGATTTCAACAAGAGGACTGCAAAACTTACCTTTATGAATAGAAATGCCTAGCCATTAATAATGTTTTGCGATAGATACTTCCGCTAAACTCATCCTTGGATGCCACTCTTTCTTTATAGGGAAAGTTACTTTTTTTTCTCCTTCCATCTAATAAAGCTAAGTTCACATGTGCTGAATAGTATTGTCTGAAGTGTCGTTACACAGGGACAGATAACACAGCATAAAACTGACATCTCTCAGGTAAGATGTCACCATCGTGAGTGTAGCCTTACGCTTACTAATTGCCCAGGAATCTACCTCCAGTATTTAGGAATCTAAGAAAGGAAAAGGTAGAGAAATTTTTGGTGAACAAGGAAGAAAAATATTTATATGACCAGAGATGGGATCTGTTGGTAGAAGGGTGAAGCCTGGTGAAATAAAAATGAGGATCACTAAGGGCCGAAGTCCTGGGGTTGAATTGTAGAGGTAGGCCAAAGGAAATATAATTCTCCCTGGTTTAACTGGGCATTGAGGCAAAATAAACAGGAAATGTTTTTATGTCCTATGCCAACTATCATACCCATTATACTGAGAACGATGCCAGGATACAAAGGTGAAGAAACACATTTAAGACTGGAACAATGGGACACCTGGGTGGCCCAGTTGGTTAAATGTCTGCCTTCGGCTCAGGTCGTGATCTCAGGGTCCTGGGATCGAGCCCTGCTTCAGGCTCCTTGCTCAGCGGGAAGCCTGCTTCTCCCTCTCCCTCTACCTGTCGCTCTGCGTACTTGTGCTCTTTTCTTTCTATCTCTCTGTCAAATAAATAAATAAAATTCTAAAAAAAAAAAGGACTGGTACAACTTTTCAAAGTTCAGCTCTCAGACTCCTAAATTCTTTCACTGGATCAATTATATCCCTTTTTGGTTACTGGACCATCATTTAATTTAGTTACAGTCCCTGTATCACGTCAGAATTTTTTTTAGACCAGATTTTATTAATCTGGGGTCCATGAGTAATGGATGGTTTCTGAACATCTGGGAAGCAGAGTGGGGATTCTTCCTTTCAGGTCACTTTCCGCTTTGATGAAAATTGCCTTCCTGGGAACAAACGTGGTAATGTGCACATCTGTAATAGAACAAGGCAAAATAAAAAGCAGGAAGAAGCAAAATAGAAAGTATAATAGTTTAACATAAATTATGTCATTCAGGTATGGTTTTTATTTAAAAAAAATTACAGAGCATCATGGGATGGACTGTTCCAATCATGTTGGGCACAATTATCATCACTTTGAAATACTTTATCAATAACAGTTTCGAGTTGGAAAAATAAACTTTGCTGTCCATTATAATCATGAATATCTGTCTCTGTTTACATTAGCCTGGCTTTTAAATTGGAAAATATTAATAAAGAGGAAGTATTTTGGAGTTATCTATCATCTAGTTTCTAATTCAATTTACATATAGGATAGAGCACAGAAGTTACCAATTCTTCTTGTATGGCAAGATATTTGCCAGTTAGCCCATGAGGTACGGGTGAGGATGTCTCCAATTAGTCTATCCTGAAAATACATCGGATGGCGTAAAATATCTTTGTGAGAAAGAGGCTTAATTTTCAAGTCCTTGAGCATAACAAAACTTTGAATTTACCTCTAAAAATCCCTGGTGGCGACACATGTCACAAGATCATTTATCCTCTTCTTAAAGAAGGAAGCCCACCATCAAAAGAAAGTTCTGGTTACAGCCAAAGTGCTTGTGGGTTGGAGCAGAAGAAGAAAATGAAAGCTTCTGTCAGATCACAACATACACCTAAAAACTGCTGATGCTGTTTTTTATATGCAAATGGGTCAGGTCAAGGAGGACATGGTGCTCATGACATTTCAGACCTGTAACTGAGTGAACTTCAACTCCAGGCATTCCTTTGTATAGCAAGCTTCTTGTTTCAATTCCTGTTTTTAGTAAATATTTGTTGAATAAATAAATAAACTGCAAAGGCTGCAGATAATAATAATTTTTACGTTATATAAATACTGGATTTAATTTCCTAATGTTCTGCTAAGGATTTTTGCACCTATTTTCATTAGAGTTATTATACCAATAACTATTTTCTTTGTTAAGTTCTGGTAGTAAGGTTATGCAGGGTTCATAAAATGAGATGAGAGTTCTTACCTCCTTTACTTTCTGAAGGATTAAGAAGGGTGTGACTTCCTTCATGAGCCTTTGATAAAAATCACCAATAAAACTAAATGGGTCTGACGCTTTCTTTGTGGGAAGGTTTGTGATAAGAATAAATTAATTACCTTTAGTGGTTGTAAAGCTATTCAGATTTTCTTATTTATTTTGTGTCAATTTTGGTAAATTATATTTTTCAAGGAATTTGTACATTTTATCTAAGTTATCAGAATCGGTGGCTTAAAGTTGTCCATGATATTTTCTTAATATATATAGGATTTGTAGTGATGACTCCATTTTCTTTTCTGATATTGGTAATTTGTGTTTCATCTCTCTTTTTTTCTTAATCCATCTAGTTAAAACTTGATTAAATTGATCTTTTCAGAGAATCAATTTGGGGCTTTGTTAATTTTCTCTATTGTTTGTTTTCTATTTGACTAATTTCTACATTTTATTATTTCCTTCTATTTACATTGGTCTTTTTTCCTAATAATTTAAAGCTGAAGTCTTTTTTCCTCGTAATTTAAAGCTGTAGATTTCTCTCTGAGCATTACTTTAACAAGAACAAAAGTTTTTGATATGTTGTATTTTAATTTTCATTTGCTTAAAAAATTCTTTTTTTTTTAAAGATTTTATTTATTTATTTGACAGAGAGATAGAGAGCACAGGTAGGCAGAGAGGCAGGCAGAGGGAGAGGGAGAAGCAGACTCTCCGCTGATCAAGGAGCCCGATGCGGGGCTCGATCCCAGCACCCTGGGATCATGACCTGAGCCGAAGGCAGACGCTTAACCGACTGAGCCACCCAGGCGCCCTGCTTAAAAAATTCTAAATATTGCTTATGATTTTTTTATCCATGAATTAAGTAGAAGCTTAATTTACAAATATTTGAAATTTTCTAGAGATTTTATTGTTATTGATTTCAAATTTTATTCCATTGTAACCAGTGAACATATTTTGCAGGATTTTCAACCTCTTGTAGTCTATGGAGACTTTTCTTTAGCCCAACATGTGGTCTGTCTTAGTGAAAATACCATAAGCACTCGTAAAGAATGAGCATGCATTCTGTTGTTCAGTATAAAGTTCCATAAATATCAATTAGGTCAATGTTGTTGATAGTATTCAGATCTTCCATATCTTTACTGTTTTTTTTTTTTTTGCATAGTTCTTCCACCAATTTTTGAGAGGGCTACTAGAATCTATCATCGTTAATATAGATTTACCTATTTTTCTCTTTAATTTCTGCCAATTTTATGAACTTTTCATTTGTTATTAGCTGTAAACTGATTTAGAATTATGTCCTTCTTATAAATTAACTTTTACTATTATGACTTATTTCTCTTTATCTCTGATAATTCGTTTTGTCTTGATATTTTTTCACTTTATCTGACTTTAATATACACACTCTGATCTCCTTAATCTTATTGTTTGTATGGTATAATATTTCCCATCCATTTTTCAATATATCTGTTTTACTACATAGAGTAACTACGTGCTGGAGACAAAAAAAAAATGTTTTCTTTTAACTGAAACTTTTTTCCTTCATTTTTGAAGGCTATCTTCACAAGGATATAGAGTTCTGGGTTGATAACTTTTCTTTCATCACTTTAAAGATGTTGATCTGTTCTCTTTTGGTCTCTATTGTTTTCATGAGAATTCTTCAGCCATTTGGATAATAATTGTTCCTCCATATTTAACATGTGATTTTTCTCTGATAGCTTTCAAGATGTTCTCTTTATCATTGCTTTTCAAAAGTTTATCACATAACTAGGATATTATTTTTTGTATTGACATTTACTGAAATTTTCAAATATGAACATTCCTATCATTCTCCAAATTTGGGGAATTTTTGGCTATTATTTCTTCAAAAGTATCTTTTGCCTTGTTTTTTCACCCCTCCCCTTTGGAAACTCCAGTTGCACCTATGTTAGACATGTTGATGTTGGCCTACCGATTACTGAGGGTCTCTTTATTTTTTAAAATATTTTTCTCTATCAGATTGCATAATTTCTATTGATAGATTGTCAGGTTTACAGAGTCTTTCCTCTGTCATCTCCATTCTGCTATTAGATTCATTATTTGAATACTTTTATTTTTGGCATTATATTTTTCAGTTCTAGCAATTTTATTAGTTTCTTTAGGTTTTCTATTTTTCTGTTTAGATTTCTAACCATTAGTTCTTTGCTGACATAATTTCTTTCACATCCTTGGGCATAGTTTTAATATTTGCCTTTAAACCCCTGCTCCTCATACTAACATTTGGATCACCTGGGATCAGTATCAGTGATTGTTTTTTTTTCCTTGAGGATGGGTCCTGTTTTCCTATTTTTTGATATGTTGATTAATTGGAACTTGTAAATTTTATATTGTGAAGATTTTGGATTCTGTTATCTCTCTCCAAATGAGTGTAGTTTTTTGTTGTTTGTTTACGCAATTAATTTGGTCTGTTTCAAATAACAAACTCACTCCCAGACAGCAGCATACATCTCAGTTCACCTCTTCTAGCCTTGGCCATAGAGATTGGACTCTGACACATACACTGTGTAGGTGTAGGCATAGTTTAAATACAGACTTTGAGGCTCCCTTTCTCTGCCTGTCTTCTTTTGAGGATTTGCCTCTCATTTTCCAGTGGTTGTGGTTGCCCCAAATCTTGCCTTCTGGTTCTTCAACCAAGAAATATAGTGGATTTCCTAATACCCTTTTTTTTTTTCTTTTTTAGAGGGAGATTGAGAGAGAGCATATGAGTGGCAGGGGAGGGGCAAAGAGGGAGGGAGGGAGAATATTAAGCAGACTCCACACCCAGTGTGGAGCCCAACAGGGGCTAGATCTCACGACCCTGAGATCATGACCTGAGCTGAAATCAAGAGTAGGATGCTTAATTGACTTAGCCACCCAGGCACCCCCTGTGCCGGTCTTCTTTTGGGGCTTTGCCTTTCATTTTCTAGTGATTGTGGTTGCCCCAAATCTTGTCTTCTGGCTCTTCAACCAAGAAATATAGTGGATTTCCTATTACATTTTTAGGCATCCTTCCTGGCACAGATTGTGAAGGCCCTTCAGAGTAGAAGTCCTAAAAGAAAAATGGAAAATGTACCCAGTGCTGCTCCTTTCCTCCAAGTTGTAATTCCCCTCCAAAATTTCCTGCTGTCTTCTCCTTCCTTCTCCTCTCCTTGCTCCTCTTCTTCTTTGCTTTCCAGAGAACTTTCATAGGTATATATATATATATATATATATATATATATATATATATATATAACTTAGAAATATATATAGAGAGAACTTTCATAGGTATATATATATATAATTATTCCAGTATGTGTCATTGTTGTCTGAGGAGGATCAGTCTAGCAAGAGCTTACGTGACCATTATTAGAAGTGGAATGCATAGAATTGATATCCCAGAAGAAATTACATTTTCTTTAGAAAGAAAAGAAAGTCTGTCCCCAGAACAAATGTTTTGGGAAGCATTTAACAATTACCTAAATATCTTTTTTTTTTAAGATTTTATTTTTAAGTAATCTCTACACTCAGTGTAGGACTTGATTTCACAACCCTGAGATCAAAAGTCACAGGTTCTACCGACTGAGTCAGCTAGGTGCCCCCTAACTTCTTGGCAAATATTTTTTGTCAGATACTGTGGTTAATCTATCAATTCCAGGTTCAAATACTCACCAGTATGGATACTATTGAAAACTGATGGTACCTTGGCCAAGCTGTCACATCAGATAAACAGATTGGGGGTGGAGAACCATAAGTATTTTGCTATAATATATGAAGTGCTTCTGTAAGTGAAAAGAATGTAAAATAAAACCTATTCCAGACAGAAATCTGAAGACACCTGAATTTACCTGGGAAAATTACCATGTCGAAGATCAGATAACTAGTACTCACCAAATATCTATAAATTCTCTACATTTCTCAGCCCCCCTTTCCATTATGTTAGGTTTATTTAACTAATTCTGGATAGTGAAAGAGAAGCGCAATGACACAAATCTCTTCTGAACCAAGGCATTTACGAGTTGGTGAGCTGCCTCTACCTCTATCTCCCATGCCCTGAGACCTGGGAGACCACATATTCTATGTGACATAGGATTTATAATGAAGAGGGTTCCCTGGCCTGTCATGGACTTTGCAGGAGCAAGAATTAAGCCTTTATTTTATTATGCCCCTGAGACTTTGGTGTTTTTCTTTCTGGTGCCAGTTATTTTTAATTTCTGAACATACCATTCTACCATTCAAATTCCTATTCGAATTATAATTAGCAACCTTGTCATTAAAGTTGCCCTTGGAAAATTTACTGAAAGTTTACTTTTTATTTTAATTGCATGATTTTTTATTTATATGAGGTACTCTTTTTTTCCGCTTAAGAATAGCCAATTTTGCATTGAAAAAGGAGGACAACAGATAATATAATATTTTTACATTTTGGACTCAGAATAAAATGCATTTCCAGTAGAATACAAATTGCATTCTTCTATTATATCATTGATCTATTTAACTTGGTCATAGCAAGGGAGTTTATAGAAGTCTTTATGCATTAATTGATGGTATTAGATTATTAAGGTGCTGATGGCTTCTAAAGCTATGTTGTAAAAGTGATTGTACACGTATTTCGATGCTTTCAAACACCAAGTCGTTCAGGGTCATGGCATAACTAACAGAAACAGTCTTACAAAATGTTGCTGTGGTAACGAAAAATTTGTGGTACCACAGGCATAACTTTATGGAAAGTTTGGGTCAAAATGTACGTTTTTACAAGGTGTTAATTTTGATCTAGGCCTATCTAATTTAGGCCAAATCAATCTCTTATTGCATTCCTTATTCTGGCCTGTCTCTTTTCTCTCAAACTACCAGGTCTTATCAGTGGAGGAGTCCCACCACTGCTGCTGTTGCCATGAGTCTGTGGATATTTGGCCCAAGGGTCTTTCTGTCCCATGGGCTCTTGACATTCTATGGCATACAGCCCTGCTCAAGAGCACTGAAAAATTACATGATGGATCTAGAAACTCTTGACATCCTAACCTCAAAAGAATTACTAGACTGTCTCTTAAATAAAGATCAAAATTAAGTAAATCATACACATCAGAGAAACATCTAAAGAGCACGTCAAAGGTGACAAGCCCAACATCAAAATTCTCAACCTATTCTTTGCCCATGTTTCCTAAGTACCATCCATCCAGTTTCACACACAGGCAGCCTTGACCTTCCCTCCCAAACCACACAGCTAGTCACTTAACAAGTCCTATCAGTTTTACCTCAAAATATCTCTCAGGTGTGTGCTGTTCTTCCCATCTGTACTTGCAGCCCTCCATTTCAAACTACTGGTATAACTCTCCTGAGCGACTGTGACAGTCTGGTCCCAAACGGCCTCCCTTGCCTCACTCAAATTCCCACTTCAGAATTCTCTATCCAGTGTGAAGGTTTTAAAGTGCAGTCATGTCATCCCCCTGCTTATAACCCTGTTAAAATTTTCCTTTGCTCTTATGAAGAACAAACCTCATGATATAACATACAAGGCTCTTAGCCTGCCCTCCATGACCACTCTGGTGTTATTCCATACCTATCTCCCCTCCTGCTCTCTGTGCTCAACCTTGATGATCTTCTGGGTCTCAATGCCATTCCTTTGGCTTTGGACATTCTTCATCAAATGAAAATTCACTTGTCCTTCAGGTTCTGGCTCAAATGAAACTTCCTAACAGGTCACAATGTTGCATCTTTTCTTACCCTTTCATACTTTTTCTTCGTAGTATTAAATGAAGATTGTATTTATATATTTACTTCTGTAACTTTTAACATATATCTCTCTTTTAGTAGATGGTAATCCCCATAACAGAAGGGACTGTGCCTAGTCAAGCTCCTCATTTCATGCCTAGAACTTAGTACCCTCCTTGTACTTATTTGGAGCCCAAACGATATATATTTCATGAGTATATAAATATATAAGTAAATGAACAAGTAGAAATGGAAGATTATCTGGCTAGATCTACTTAGTAGAAAATGAAATGCAAGAATAACAGAGTGCTGTAGTAGTGCCTAAATCTCGGAATCAATGGTAAGAAATAATAATTAGATCAACTAAATACCAGATTCCCCCAGTGTAAGTGGGAATTCCAGAATGAACCTTTTTGTTATTGAAGTCCTATTTAAACATTCAAACTCATTTTTTTCATATTATAACTGTCTCTAATTTCCAAATATTTTTTATTTTTGTTTTGTTTCTAGTTCACTCGTGCATAGCATTTGTAGTATTAAAGAAAAGTCAGAATGATGGATTTTGATGTCTGATAGTTAATTTTTCAAGAAGTAGCCTAGGACTAGAAAGGTATGAACTTTACAGGGCATATCATTTATACAAAATAATCTACCATATTTTCCATATTCATCCTATTCTCAAATACCACCTTTATGGCAATGTTATGAGAACCATTATTTTCCAAGTCAAAACTAACATGCCTCATGCCTCACATGTTTGACAAAGTCTTTCCAACATTTTTCTTTTTTAATTTTTATTTAAAGAAATGTATTGTATTTTGAAAAGAAACCAAAGACTCAGCAAACTTTCACAAAATAGAATTTCTACAATTGTTGCTGCGGAGGAAAAGTGTGTTTTTACTCACGAGCCACTCCTGTTCTTAGAGCCTTCATTCCCCTTTTGGTTATGTTCGCCAGATTTAGGATCCTGCTGTTTGGGTCTATAAACAAGATGCTGCTTTTATGCAAAAGATTTTTGGGTGCTGGGTAAATGAGTTGCCTGAAAGTCGACAGCCCTGAGAACTTATGTCTCAAGAAGCCTTATGATGTCCCTCCAGCTACCGACTTGGGAGTGCCAAGGAGTACCACCACTTTCCTGTCCTGAAAACATGTTTCCATTAGGAATAGGAAGTAGTGAATTGATAGTAGAAGTGCAGGGTTTCCAATCCCACCTTGTGACCCGCAGGACACTAGCACCACATTTTGGTGACTTAATGAAGATGAAATGCGTGACTTTTTATATATGCATTTTAATACTTTGCTCATACTGAGTGGTTTGGTAATACCTACTGAAATTTAACAAGCAAATACTCTTTATTTTCATTTCTAAGACTCTATCTATGGTCAAGGATATTCATTATAGCGTTGTCAATAGAAGAAAATAAAATAGACTCACCTAAGCCAAAAGAAAAAAAAAGGTAACTGGCTTAGTCCTTTTACCTCCACTGAGAGTGCAAAGGGCACTTTGTAGGCTGTGTCTGCTCTTGGAACTCAACATTCTCTCAGGTCAGCTGTTCCAAGGTCTCTCTTGGGGAAAAGGTTATTAACAAGCCCTTTTGCTTCTCACATTGAGTTAAGTCCTCTTGTTCTTCATTGGTGTTAAAACTGGTTCTTGTGTTCTCCATCTGGTAATTCTTGTCACGTCTCAATTGGTTCAGAAGTCTGGTGAGGAAGAGTCATTCTCTTTATTATATCCTGTCAAAATCCAAAAAGCATTGATATTCAGTGATCCTCAAGATATAAAATTAAGTGAAAAAAATAAGGTGTAGAGCAGTGGGTATCATTTGTACTGAACATGAGGATTTGCATATATTCTTTTATATTCATTTAGTATCTCTGAAAGTTTACACTGTCGGTGACCCTGAGGGGAGTTTTCAGGCAAAGGAAAAGGAATAGAGAATGAATTATTTTTCACTCTATACCCTATAATTATTGGTCATTTTAAAACTGTGTTCATGTATAACTTTTTCAGAAAAAGTAAGTTAAAATATAAAAATATAAATACATGCATCCTAATTTATTTGAGCACAATCTGTTCTTTGGAAGTAATGTGATTAATAAGACTCCTAGAGATTACTTATTGAGAAACCTGCTATGCCAGGCTCTCTGCTAAGCATCATGATGGCCCTCTTATTTCAACCCTATCAACCCTATTAGGTAGATATAGGTTTTACAAGTGTAGATGAGGAACTTGGGCCCAGAAAGGTGATTTATATAATGTGACACAGTATTTATCAGAGTAAACATGTAAACTTAGCTTTTGTGATTCCAAGGTCCATTCTCACTTCATTATATCACACTGGAGTTCAGCCTTAAAATTCATTTCATTTATTCACCCAGGAAAAACTGAATTGAATTAATAAATGGTGGCTACTGCCCGGCCATCAGGTGCCTGAGATCTGTGTAACGCATATCGAATGCGTTATATTAAGGCTTAGAAAACCCTTGTGTAATTTGCAATGGATTTAGTAATGACCATTATATCTGGGCTGGCTAATACCCCCTGCCCCCCCCCTTTTTTTTGATCAGGCAGCTAACTCCCAGAGAAGCCCTAGCAAAATGGAGCACAAGATAGGTAAATAGTTTCTCTATCATTCTTAAGTCAGCTTGTTTGTGGCATCATAAGGACATTGTGGCTTACAATAGAATTGGCAATGTGAGGCCACCACTAAATAATATGTTGTATTTATTTTATGTTTTAATTTAAAGTACACTGTGTTTCTCTTGGTATATTAGTGAGCTCTAAGCCACCCTATGTTACAGAATTTCCTTTGAGTTTAGACACTCAATTCAATTCTTTATCACTTCTAGCTGATGACCTTGGGCAACTTAATCTTTCTATGCCTCAGTTTTCTCATCTTTTAAATGACATAATAAGAATACCTGCCTCATAGGCTTATGGTGAATATTATATGAAATAATAGGCATGTAATGCTAAGGTCACATAGTGTTTAACAAGTCTTACTTATGTATCATTACTATTTCACCTTAAAAATCAGTTTTATATTTGCCTAAGACTTTAAAATTGTGATAGTCCTCCTATTTGTAGGAAAGATAATGTGAAAAATCGTAAGTGGGTAATTATATCAAGTGAATCAAATACTGAATAAATTACTTTCCATTTGTAGCTCCTTTAATGGGACTTTAATGTATTGTGAACTCAAACCAATTTGGAATAAGTTTCATTTATTTTTTTCTTTGTTACTCAGTTTAGTTAAATCAAGAAAGAGCTTAAAACATTTTAGTCTTAGTAAGAGTTTGGATGATAATGTAAGTCGTGTAGTTGTCAAATAATTGGACATATTTTACAATAAAATTTTCCATTTGAATTTATTGTATTATTATAAGCATATATATAAGTTTGGGTTCACAATGAGCTGAATTGCTCTCCAGACAAATGCTATGGATTTATTTTTCTAATTTTGTAATATACACTGCTTACACTTCTGAAGGGGAGGGGGGGCAACAAAGTTTTATTAAGTTGCTCATTTTACCTCTAAAATGATATGGTAGAAATATTTAAATATTAAGTGTTTAAAGTCTATAATTTTTCACTAACTAAATATTATTATGTTCGTAAATCTCACATGTTTACTTATTATGTTATATATTATATTCATGCATTACTTATTTTGAGATTATATCTTAGGTACAATTTTCATTGAATTTAATGTTTATTAGTTTTATTTAATTTTTAATCAATGTTTGTTATTTTTGTCTTCATTTATATTCTGACTTGTTCTTTACTATGATCTAAGCAATATAATTTTTGTTAATTATTGACATATAACTTTCATACAATAAAATTGCAAATTTTAAGTATGATGGTGAATGAATTTTCAGTAAATGATTACTTGGGTACATGAAATGTATACAGCTGTGTGATCATCTCCCAGATAAAATACAGAAAACAGCAAGCATTGCAGAATGTTTAAGTTTTCCTCTCACCTCTTCTCAGGCAATCTCCCCTTGGAAAGGTAAACGTTATTCTGACTACCCACAGATTAGATTTGTCTGACAACTTCATGTTAAATAAATCATACAGTATATACTGTCTTGTCCATGATTCCTTTTGTTCAACATTATGTCTGTTAGATTCATTTAAGTTGTTGCATGATACCTATTTATTCTTTTTCATTGCTGGGTAGTAGTGTATATATATATGCATATTGGAGAAATATAAATATAAATATTATATTTATTTACTCCAATTTACTGTGGATGGGTTTTTCCAGTTTTTAGTTATGAACAAAACTGCTATGAATTTTTTTTATATTTTTTTGGTGCAAATACCTTTTACTGTTGGGTATATATGTAGGAGTATAATTGCTGAGTTGTACTGTGTGTTTGTGTTCAGCTTTGGTACATGCTATAGACTGGATGTTTGTGTTCTCCCAAAATTAATATGTTGAAACTCTCAACATGATGGTATCAAGAGGTGGGGCCTTTGCGAGGTAATCAGGATTAGATGGGTGGTGAATAATGAAGGGTGGGTGAATATACTAATTTATATTCCCACCAGCAGGTTATAAATTTTGTAGATTTTTAAAAAACATTAGCTTTTGATTTTTTTACTTTTACATTTTCTGTTTCATTCATTTCTGGTCTGATATTTATTCATTTCCTTTCTGCTACTTTGGGTTAGTTTTACTCTTTTTTACTTAGGGTTTTTTTTTTTTTTACTCTTTTTTTACTCTTCTTTTCTTAGGTTCTTAGAAAGGAACCAGGATTATGGATTTTAGATCTTTCTTCCTTTCTTATATAAACATTCAAAGCTATAGTTTCCCCTCTAAACACTGCTTTAGCTTCATCCAATACATTTTTATATTTTATTTTCAGTTATTATATTTTATTTCCTCTTTCCTTTTGATTTCCTCTTTAGCCTAGAAGTTATTTAGAAGGGTTGTTTAATTTCTACATATTTTATTTATTCCCAATTTTTCTTCTGTTGCCAACTTCTAGTTTGATTCAGCTGTGGTCAGAGAACTTACATTGTATGATTTCAGTCTTTTCAAAGGTGTTTAAGCTTATTTTATGTCTTCACATATTGTCTATAATGGAGAATGTTCTATGTGCACAAAACAAATGTTCTGTTTTCTGTGGGGTAGAATGTTCCATATGTATTCCATATATGAGAATTTGGTCAAGTTGGTTGATAATGTTGCTCAAGGGTTCTATATCTTTACTGATTTTCTCTCTAGTCGTTATGCCATTTCTTGAGAATAGACTATTAAAGTTCCAGTTGTAAATTTGAATTATACATTCCCCCTTTTGTCATTTTCACTTCATATACTTTAGGGCTCGGTTTCATATATATATATATATATATATATACACTTATGATGATAACTTCCTGACATATTGTCTTTTTATTATTATGAAATAGCTCTCTTTTATCCTGTCATATTTCTTGTTTTAAAGTCTTGTTTTATATTAATGTAGTCATTCCATTTCTCTTATGGCTAATGTTTTCATAGTAAATATTTTTCTACCTTTTCTTTTCAACTTACTAGTCTTTGATTCTAAAATGTCCTCTCTTAGTCAGCATTCTGTTCACAGAAAGTAGCATAACAGCCATTGATGGTTAGTTATTCTTCACTCTTGAAATTTCAACAAGTGAATGATCATTTCTTTGGAATTTTTTAGATAAGGTGTTACCGAGAGGGACAGAAGGAGACTAGGTAGAAAACATGAATAAGTTCCTAAAACTTTGGGGAGGTGAATTTCATAAAGTTTGGAGAAAACTAAGTATATTAAAAGTAAAAAGTCAAAATACTTAGGATAAATGTGGTTAAATATTAGTAATTCACATGAATAATTAAAGGAGAACAGACCTATAAATTATACTCATCAATAATGTAGAAATTTCTCTATGTTTTATTTAAAGCTACACCCCCTTTACCCAGAATTGTGTTTGGCCCAGGAAAGACTCTCAATATATGTTTTTTGGATGAATGAAGGCAGTCCTCAAAGAAACCTTTTATAAGAAGAAACTATAGGAGTGTAACCAAGAATAAATATTAGTGAATTGTTAGAGGGATGCTCAAATACTAGTAAGGTGATTCTTATAAAAGTGTGAAAGCTACACAAAGATTTCTGACCTCCAAAGGAAATAAAACTCACAGGTTTTAGGAATGGTGGGTATTGATTACAAAGATTAAACAGATAAACTGGAATTATAGTTAAGATACATGTGTTCTAATCCTTGTTCTTTTTTTTTCTCCTTTTTTTTCACTCGGACAAATCAACTCAATTGTTGAAATATGGGAAATGAACAACAATTGTTTATAGTTTCCTCTGCTTTTAACATTGAAATATTTCTTAAATGGCATTACTTTTGCTTTTTCTGCTGAAGGGAATTATTTTCAATGGAAAACAGATAGAATGAACATTTCTATGGAACTACATCATTCACAAAAATCACTTAGGATGCAGCCTACAAATGCAAATATCTGGAATCCATTGCCTGCTCCGTATGCTGATTCAGTAGGTTTCAGATGGTACCCAGAAATCCACATTTTTACCGATCATTCTATACTATTCTGATGCAGGTGCCCTGAGGATAACTCTTTTATAATCTTGATTAAGAGGGAAGTTCAGCCAAGGGTTGGTGAAAAGGCTATCCGAGAACATCTAGATGCTTTAAACTAAGACTGCCTTCCAGCTGAAGGATATAGAAAAAGAAATTAGTGGAACATTTACTATTATGGAAATTTTTATTAAAAATTATAAATTTAAATATTTAAAATTACTATGAATATATACTTTATACTATTATTACTATTCTTGGAAATCATAGAAAATATAAGAGGATTATTAAAAGCTGGTGAACTTACATTAGGGCAAAATGATGTTCACATAATAAAAGCTATTATATGAAAGAATACATTTTGGTAGCCCCCTGGGTAGAGTTAGAGCTATTTAATTAAATATACAAAAAGAGAGATTTTATCTTTGAAAAATATCTTCTTGAACATCAAAATTGTTTAAATAGGTAAAAATTCAGGAATTGTTTTGACTTCAAGGAAGGTTTCTGGTTATACTCCTGAGATCTCTGTTCTCAATTCTGTTCTCTGTAGCATTATTTATTAGTCATAAATGATAGGCATTATTATGTTATTTGGAAATACTAGCTAGAGTATTTTCATCTGATATCTCCATTTTTCTATTGATGCTACCCTCCACCCAGTCAGCCAGATAATCCTGCATTCATTGCTATAGGGAAGGAATGTAGAACAGAGAAAAAGTATTCTTTATTGGCTTCTGAGTTTAAAGTTTAGGCCTTGCAAAAAATGAAAAGTATTCTAATAAGATAATACATTTGTATAAATACACAGAAGAACATGAATTCTGGCATCTAAGATAAAGATTCTCCTGGTTGGAGAAGGAGAAGTGGGTGAGGAATAGGTGATATGAATTTTGATGATGCTAGCTTCTTCATAAATGGTGCTGGGGCTCTGAGTTCATGCCCCACCAGGATGGGTGGAAGGGAATGTGGCAGTAGGGAACTGTGTGCCTTCTCCTGGGTAAAGCAGATGTCACTAGCGTAGCTCTGGCTGCCTGTTGTGTCTAGGCAGATAGAAATTCCGTGGACTCCTAGCTCAGAGTCCATGAGCTCCATATTGGCAAAAGAACAGCAGTCTGAACTGTGTGCTCGAAGAGTCCAGTGTGTCAGAGAAAGACAAGTTGGTCTGAAGATGACTTTAGGAAGGGAACAAAGTATAATACAGCAGGACCTGCATGTAATAAGACCTAAGTTGTCATGAGCATGAAGATGGCTCAACAACCTGAGCAGATACATTCCTCCCCACCATCCCCCCATCATCTGCCTCGTATCTCAGTGGCATCATTCAATCGTTCCCAGAACTTAAAGGCAATTTTAGGTGATGTCAGCTGGGGGCCTTAAATTTACAAAGATTAAATTTCTCCACTTGGAGGAAAGAGCCAACTTACGTTGGGCAATTAAAACAATAAAGAGGCTCACATTTGTTCTCTAGATGTATATGAAATTTAAGAAAATAATGAAACTGTGTGAAATAGGAAATGTGTGGGTGTTGGTCCATGATCCAAAAAGTAATAAATAGTTGGAACTATGGGCCAAAGCCATCAAGATAATATGTTACGGGGATAAGGTGAGCATAATATAAATATTCAAGTAGAGCCTGAGAGCTTAGCTGCAGAGAGTGTAAATAGCTAAGAGCTTCAGTGAACCTTACAGTACATTAATAAAATCATAATTACTAAAGAAAAGGATGACCCTAATCAACTGCATTGGAAAGATCATCTTGGAGGGTGTGTGTGTGTGTGTGTGTGTGTGTGTGTGTGTGTGTGTGATGGCAGTTATTTGTTTTGTTTTGTTTTTGATGGCAGTTATTTCTAATGTAATTTGCTCTAAACTGGGTTGAGTTCAGAGAAATGTAAAAAAATGCAAAAAAAATTAACAAGGTCCTGTAGTCTATGAATAATATGACCATATACCACATATCTGATTAGCTCAGGACAGTTCCATTAACACCTGTTGTCTTTGTGATTTGCAGGTTTTACATAAAGCAATGGGAAGAATGGAAATTTGTTTTTATCTGTAGGTAAGAACTGGTGGTCTGGGAAAAAGCTACTGACTCATCAGGTGGCTGTCCTCAAACACTAAGGGCTATCACTTGGGAGAGGAATTAAACTTTTCTGTGATGCCAGTGGATAGAATTAAGGCCACTTATAACATATCCAAGAAGAGCTGTTTTAACTATGAAAAGAGAACTTTTTATACATTAAAGCTCTCTGAAGATAGAGAAGGTTTCCCCTAATTGAAGTGAGTTTACTGTCACTAGCAGGAAAATAAAAAGACCAAATGGTTTTCAGTCAGGATATTGCAGAGAGAATTCAAATATCAGATGGATAGTGGGGTCAAATGAATTTTTATTTTTCCCCAAACTGATATTTTTATAGTATTTAGGTTTTGAATCATGCAGGGAATCAGAAAAGAATTCAAAGACTAGAGAGAGAATGATTGTCAGAAACCATTATAGGTTACAAAGGCAGTTCTGGCACAGAAATAGATGAAAAAACTTAAGTACTTCATGTTCTCATTTGTTATTGTGTTATTGTATTTCCTGTGCTGCTCCTTCTACCAAATAATGTAAAAATCTTGCCAGATACATTTTGCATAAAATAAATAATCTGCAATGCGGAAATGCTCTTTTGATTTATGTAAGCCAATTGGCATCCTCTGGCAGAAACCACAGCCAGTCTCTGGAACTGCAGAGCCCCACTTAAAGAGGGCTCCCAGGTACTGCCTTCCTTGGACGGAAGAATGAGGACATGGAACATCTAGCACTTTCTGTTGCCTTCATATTTGTATACATTGGCATGCTTCCAGAAACGAGTCACAGAAAATCCAGCTAACCATAAAGATACTTATTCTGTTGCACAGCAAGAAGCCCAGAATAAGGTAGCTATGGCTTTGGCGGATTCAGTGGCTTATGCTGTCCGGTATCCAGGTTGAATTCTGTGATTCTTTTTGGCTTTCCCTTCAGAGCTACAATCTGGCTGAACCACACAGACAATCATGTAAGCTGGAGGAAGCAGCTGCATAGATATTAGATATTGTTCTCACATTATAATGTCCAAAGGTAAAGAAGAGTGTAGACATCTGTCTTTTGTTGCTTATTAAGATGGAGTAAACTTTCCCAGAAGCCCCACAGCAGATTGATGCAACGACAGACAACTCATTGAACAGTACTGCAATGTGCTCATGGCAAGGAAAAAAAAAAAAAATTCCGGGTAAAGGAAATGGAATCACTGGAGTGGCCAGCTACACGGTGGGTAAATGGATAGTCAGTGAGCCCATTCAGTGTTCTCTCCGCGGGGAAGATGGATTTCCACTAGGTAACTCACAATGTCTGCTCCAGCCCTCTCGTGACAGATTTCAGTGTCTGCTCTAACATGAAAATAGCTGCTGTATTAGGTTCCTAGGGCTGCCCTAACAAAGTATCACAGGAAGGCTTACTAGAGAGGCTTAAAGCAGCAGAACGTTATTGTCTCACAGTTCTGGAAGCTGATGTCTGAAATCATGGTGTTGACAGAGCCATGCTTGTCTCTGAAACCTTCAGGGGAATCCTTCATGGTGTTTTCTTAACTTTTGGTGTTGGCTGATAATCCTTGGTTTCCCCAGTTTGTAGATACATCATTCCAATCTCTGCCTGCATTATCACATGGCTGTTTTTTCTCCTGTATAAATACCTTCTTAAAAGAATACCAGTCATACTAGATTAGGGCCCACCCTAATGATTTCATCTTAATTGCATCTACAAAGATTCTATTTCCAAATAAGTTCATGTTCATAGGTGCCGAGAGTTAGGACTCCAACAAAGCTTTTTGGGAAGACACAATTCAAACCTGACATCTATGTAATGATGCTCTTTTTAGGATCCCAATGCTAGAAGTTTGCTTCTTTTGAGTCTTCCTCTATGAAACCAGGTATGAAGTTTCCACTCAATGAGACAGCATAGTATATTGGAAAGGGCACCCAAACAAGGTTTGTAGACCCTAATACTATTTGGGTCATCATGAGAAAGTCACTATTTTCTCTGAACCTGTCAGTTTCCTTACTATGTAAGAACTTCCCAATACTCTGACCCAAAGACATTACTTATCTGGTCTCTGAGGAACCCTCTTTGGAGATGAAATGATCTGATCATCATTGTCTGGTAATATTAAATATTAGAATTACTTAATTTACTCCTTTCTAGTGTTATATTCGTGCTACACTCTGATTCTAAAAGTCTTTCCATATGATATGTTTATAGAATACATAAATTCTTCTTCTCCAAAGTTGTTATATTTCTCGGTATAACTTGAACCATTGGCTTCTGAATGTTATGAAAAAACAAGGATTTTTTTTTTTTTTGTATTTCCAAATTCTCAGTTGTAGGACTTCATGATCTTTCCTCTATCAAGGCAGGTTCTACAGGGAAATGTGACATTCTCATTTTCTTTAATATATCATGTCTTTACTTGATTAGAAATTTGCATTTTGAGATGTTTGTGGTTTAATAAGAGAAATACAATTATTGGTTGAGATATTAAATTATGAGAAGAATAGGAAAGTGTAGAGGCAAAGTCAAGTTATTATAGGTGGAGTTTGTAAAGAAAAACACCTGGACCTCCAATTACAGGAGCAGGATGGTTTAGAAGAAAAAGGGATTTCTTGAATTCCACTGGCCTCTTTAACAAAGGTTGAAGAGTCCAATTGTATGACTAGACAAGACTACCATAGAACCAGCTGAGTTGGCATAAGTTTAGAGAAAGGGGCATTATTCATGAATGAGATCACTTATTCTCATACATTCTTGGAGAGTCACAAGGATTTAAAGAGGCTCAGGATAAAATAGTGAGAGCTGGCTCTGATGCTGGGTCAGGACACACACCCCTGCTTTAGTGGCTATGGTAACGAATATTTCTTGTCTGCCTGATACCATTTTCTCACCTTCTTCTGATTGAGCATGCCTCGCTGTCCTCAGGAGTGCATCTAGAACATAGGCTGGAACTATCATATTCCCTTACTCCGGTACACTGGATTGTTTCTTTTTAATGCAACATCATCCCCTTGGGCTGGAAACAGGCTAGCAAAGCGTGCCAATCTCTGAGGAGGGCATAGACCACATATATCTACTTTAGATTTGGCTAAGGAGGATTATGGACAAAGAACAAACTCCTAGAGGGTTGGGCTAGCCACTACAAAAAACAATGGATAGGGGGCCCCTGGGTGGTTCAGTCGTTAAGCGTCTGCCTTGGCTCAGGTCATGATCCCAGGGTCCTGAGATGGAGGCCCTCATCAGGTTCCTTGCCCAGCGGGGAGCCTGCTTCTCCCTCTCCCTCTGCCTGCTGCTCCTTCCTGCTTGTGCTCTCTCTGTGTCAAATAAATAAAATCTTTAAAAACCAAAACAAAACAACAACAACAAAAAACAATGGATAAACACTTCCAGAGGGCAGGATCTGTGTCTATTCAAGGACCAGTTATTGCTGCTATAATATACATATTCCTAAAGTTCACTACACTATGCAAAATCATGCTATAAAAACTACAGAGCTTATCAGGAAAATGAAGCTAGGGCCACAACACTCAAAGACTTTGTCAGTGACATATAACAATAAAAAGATAGGGGATGCGGGGTGGGGCAACTGGGTGCTGGACATTAAGGAGGGCACGTGAAGTAATGAGCACTGGGTGTTATATAAGACTGATTAATCATGGACCTCTATCTCTGAAACCAATAATGTATTAAATGTTAATTAATTGAATTTAAATTAAAAAAAAAGAATAAAAAGATCAGACCCTAATAAAAATGGCAGCACAGTTTTATACATATTAAACAGTTGAGGAATCCATAGATGTTATGGTAAATTCATCACTTTACCTTGAAAAAGACCCAAAGTATACTTGTATAAGTGGGTGTCGGAAGGCTTGCAGCTTGTGAGTTAATGTAAATTGCTGGAAAAGGGTTATCTCAAATCGGATAGAAAATTCTAACACCAGATGTGGATGGATGTGGCTCATAACATGCAATGAATATGGCCAGCTGGTTGATGCGCAGAGGTGTGTGTATGTGCATGGGTGTGTGTATTTCTACTCCTCTTTCTTTGGCTAGGCACAGTTTTCTGTGTTCATCCAGTTTTTCCTATGGACCAGATTGTGCATAAGCAAACATGAAATGAGTGTGGTGTTCTGCTTGTTTCCTAACATACCAGTCACGTTGGAACACTCACATTTTTAAAACAAGCATCATAGCAGAAATGATTATATTCCTAGAATAAAGCACATTTTCTCTCTAACTAAAGGTGTTTCATGGCAATATATTTGAATAAAACCTTTCCCATTCAGTGATCTAACAGTTTTTTAAAAAAACTGATTTTCACCCCCAAATTTGTGTGAAGGCCATAAAACTAAAAAATTGGACACATATTCTGAGATCCAATTTTATATCGTGTGACATTGTTATGATATGCTGCTTGCTTCAGTAAACGTAAGATTTGGAGCACTGGCTGAATATTGTGCAAACCCAGCTTAAATCAAGATTTATAATGCTATTGCTGTGTGTTTAAAATGCATCTTTGTGCTAAATTACTTTTTTTCTGAGGAAAAATAAATTAATCACAGGACAGAAAAAGGAGAAAAAAAATCAGTTGTTAGTTGACATAGTCAGAGATCAGTTCGGCATTTCCCTTATGATGTCGATTTCCACACATTTCTTAATCAACTAGAAAAATGCTCTGCAGGGTGAATATTGCTTTTGTTTTCTTCATTCTGTCTCAGAAAAGTGACAAGCCCGAATAAAATGTGTATTCGTCTGCGAGGGCTGTCACAGCAAAAATACCACAAACCAGGTGACTTAAATAACAGAAATGTTTTCCTCACAGTTCTGGAGCCCAGAAGTTCGTGATCACGGTGTTGGGAGAGTTGGTTTCTTCTGAGGCCTTTCTCCTTGGCTTCAAGATGGCTATTTTCTCCCTGTGTCTTCACATGGTCTTTCCGCTGTGCATGTCTGTGTCCTAATCTCTTCTTACAAGGACACCAGTCATATTGGATTAGGGCCCACTCATATGAAATCATTTTACCTCAGTTACTTCTTTAAAGGACCTATTTACAAACACAGTTACATTCTGAGGTACGGGGGGTTCGAAGTTCAACATATGAATTTTGGGAGGACACAATTCAGCTATAACACCATATTGAAGTGAAAAATATCTTATAGGTTAAGTATAAGGCTGGGCTTGGATTTAAAAGGGTTTAGGTTCCAGTTCTTTACTAACCAACTCTGTGATTTGGGTTAGTAATCTAATATTTTCCAATTGTAGTGACTCTGATGGGGTAGGGTATATCCCCCAATACCCAGAAAACAACTGTCCATAAGTGAGGTTCTCTCGTTATCCTCCTTCCCAACACGGTTCCCTTCAGTCTGAAAAGCAACACACAGTCTATACAGAGAGAGACAAATGTCTTACTGGAAAGCTTAGAGTAAATTTAAAAGAGAATTACAACTTGAGGAGAAAGAGATTAAAAGTCTATTTTGTTCTTTCCCTTGAATCTCAAGAAGGAAAGCACTTAAAGTCTTATGTCCTTTCTAAGGAGGGTATGCCCTGTGACCACTTTCTTTACTCCTATCTTTACATCCAGCCTTAAGTTCATGTTCTTTGCTCACTAATTCCTCCTTCTCGTGTCTCTCTGCTCTTATCTCAAGCTCCTTTGCACTGCAAAATTCCACTTTATCCACCAGTGCGGACCCATGCCCCTCACTCTGCCACCGAGCCCTGGGACTCATGCAGATTCAGGAGCAACACAGGACTTTAGCCATCAGTCTCTAAGCTTTGCAGGAAACGGAGATGGAGTGGAGATAGTCGATTGGGGGATGGTTGTGGGAAGGGGATTTGTTCAGTCTTCGTGCAAAGATGGACACTGGTTCTTTTTGATAGCCTACCAGTGTGCTACTCTCAATGTGTCTATTCTCCCCAGGAGAGAAGTCCATTCATTTTTCCCCAGGAAGCAGGACAAAAACAAACAAACAAACAAAACCCCCCAAAACAAAAAAACACAAACAAACAAACAATAACAAACCCGCAATGAGGAGATAAGCAATGCCTCTCCCACTACTATGTAGAAAAAAATGTTTTCTTTCTTTGGATTTTTTTCTGAGGGCAGGAGGGAGGTGGCTAGAAGAAGGTGACAAGGGGAGGAGGAAGGGTGCTGTCGGAAGCGGAGTCTAAGGGCTGCTGTCTCTGTGACTCTGGGAAGGGTTTCAGGGTCAATTACATTGTTAGGATTCAGAGTCAAGCAGTTTGAATATGTTACTTCTAGCTATTGACATTTAAGTTTCCTGTAGTTTGTTTGTTTTTTAATTTTATTTAATTATGTTATCTTAATCACCATACATTACATCATTAGTTTTGGATGTAGTGTTCCATGATTCATTGTTTGTGTATAACACCCAGTGCTCCACGCAGAACGTGCCCTCCTCAATACCCATCACCAGGCTAACCCATCCCCCCACCCCCTCCCCTCTAGAACCCTCAGTTTGTTTCTCAGAGTCCATAGTCTTTCAAGTTTCGTCTCCCCCTCCGATTCCCTCCCCCTTCATTTTTCCCTCCCTACTATCTTCTTTTTTTTTTTTTAACATATAATGTATTATGTTTCAGAGGTACAGGTCTGTGATTCAACAGTCTTACACAATTAGTTTCCTGTAGTTTTTAATGAAGACTAAAACTATGCAATATTTCAAGGTCTGTAAACCTTGTTTCAGGATGCATTGAAGATTGTCAAGTGATTAGAGATATCTTTTTCATGCCATTCCGATCCTATTTTTTTCCCAATAATTTAGTGGGGGGTTACTGCCCTTTAAGAAACAATGTATTTAAATATTAAATAAAAAGGTATATGGTTCAAAGTCCATTCAATATAAATGTCGAGTAAAAATTAATAATAACCTAAATTTTCCCTATAATTACAGTCTCTGAATATTAACTTCCAATGAGAACATGTAAAATCTAATGACAGGCTGAGACTTCTGGGTGGCTCAGTGGGTTAAGCCTCTGCCTTCTGCTCAGGTCACGATCCCAGGGTTCTGAGATCGAGTCCTGAGTCAGGCTCCCTGCTCCGTGGGGAGTCTGCTTCTCCCTCTCCCTCTGCAGCTCACCCTGCTTGTGCTCTCTCTCAAATAAATAAATAAAATCTTTAAAAAAAAAAAAGTCTAATGACAGGAAGCATTATCAGAGATACGGAGATATTTCATAATAAATAGTTCAACCTATTGAATTATCTATAACAATTCTAATTTGTACATACCTAATAACTTGGCCAGAGGTCATCTTCAGTTGACCTTGAGATGTGGACCTTCCCAGTGTGGTTGTTTGTTTCCTTAAAGCCATCAATTACTCTTGCTATACTCAATGAGCCAGAAGCAAGTCACAGTTCCGAGAGGGTACCATTCAAGGCCATGAATGCCTTAGTGGGGATTATGGGGGTGGGGGCTACCTTATAGTCTTTCCACCACATGTACATACATATTTCCATGGGGTGTCTCATTTATTTCTCACAATAGCTCTATGATGTAAGTACCAAAAATGCCTCTGTTTTACAGATGAGGACACTTTGGCCCTAGGAAGATAAAACATGTATAAGAATTGGAGTTTTGATTCAACTTGAGGCATCCAGAAATTGAGGTAATTTATATGGAAATTAAGGTTATTTATATAGAGGACTTTATTGAGTTAAGACTTGTTATTTCATAATTAAAAAAATTCATAATAAAATATATTGCAAAGGGTGAACTCAACTACTTTAGAAAGAATATATTTTAATAGATTGTTAATTTACTTACTTTGTATTATTATCATCTATTCAAACAAGTAGTAAATCCCCTCTCAAGGAGGGGATTTGAGCCTGAGATAATCTTTTCTTGGAGTATTTGTACTATATTCTTGAAAAATACAAATTTCTAGTATTTTATTCACATACTCATTTTGGTTACAAGATTGTGTACGTTACTGATATAGTGCCACAAATACATTTAAACCCAGAGATTGAACTTAATTAAAATTTTCATTAACCTTGTTTCAGCACACTTGGAATTATTTTTATCACATTTCTAAAAGGAAAATGAGAGAGAGAAAGAGAGAAATGACCTGATCCTAAGCACTTAGTTTGTAGTTATCTGTACGTTAGCTTTAAAGTGATGGCATGGTATATGTAGGTCATTGCAATCATGAGGAGTGAATTCTTATCATGTTACCATTTGAGTTTTATGAAATATAAAATAAATGGCTGAAAGTGAGGCCTTTGTAGAGTAAATAACATTTGTTGCAAAATGCTCAACTTACCAAGGTACCACACTCATTAGTGGAAAGTTTAGTATTTTGCCCAAACAGCTAAAAACAGAAAACGCTCCTGTTTTTATTGTTTTTTTTTTTTAATTTCATAGTTAAGAGGACATAAGTATGATATGTTTTGGGAACCATATTCATTCAGATTAAGCCACAGATGAAATTTCTCATAGAAACCTATTAAACATAAACAGGTAACAAAATGTGCTTTTTTTTTTAATAGCAGTGTCATCTTAGTTTTGATTAATTTGGTTTTACCTTCTTCATGCTACTTAAAGGAAAGATTTCATTTCTCGTGGGGTCTGAATTCTTGCCAGTCAATGGATATTTTTCTAACCCTTGTGTTGTGTACTTTAATAAATGTTTTAAAGCTTCACAAAACAGGGATTTAAACTGTCCAAATCACTTTGGGATTAAGTCCAAGTTAATCATTTGTTCAAATGTCAGCACAAGCTGGAATTTTAGGGCAACTTCAGGTGGTTCATTTAACTCCTTTCTGAGCATTAGATGAAAGGGTTTTCCTGACCTCTTGATAAGAGTTTCACATTGAACTTATTCAAGAAAATTAGGCTTAGAACATGGAAATAGTGAATTTCTAACTGTCATTGGTGTTGAAGAAACTAAGAACCAAGTTTGCCTTAATTAATTAACTTCAGATACAAATTAACTACAATATATATTACTAGGTACTCTGCTAAATACTTTTAACTTATTATCTCATTTATTCCTCACAAATATTTTATTCTTATTTTTCACAGGCTACTGTTTCCTTTTTATGGGTGAGAAAACCTAGAGCCTCAAGCTGGTGAGTGACCAGAGCTCAGATCTATCTGGACAGGGGTATTTGGAATATCATAGGCCACACTTAAAATATATATATATATTTTCAAATCCCTACATTTAAATCTGCTTTGGGGCACCTGAGTGGCTCATCAGACTCTTGATTGCCACTCAGGTCATGATTCAGGGTTCTGAAATGGAGCCACGCATCGGGCTCTGTACTCAGCGAGCAGTCTGCTTGGGATTTTGTCTCTTGCCCTCTGCTCCTCCCCCCACTCGTGCACACTCTCTCTCCCAAAAATAAATAAATAAATCTTAAAATATAAATAAATCTGTTTCAAATCTTTGGATCAAGATATATTTTATTAAGTACACAGTCTAAGAAGATTATTTATGTCATGCAAAACATAAAAAAAGACTGTGGATTAAGAAAATGTATTTTGGAAATTGAAACTGTACTGACCCATTCTATGAAAAAAGTTCTCCTTCGGCCTTAAAAACTCTGAGACGCAGTCATATGGAAAAGGATTTTAAGAATAACAGCAAGAGTCTGGAAGAGTCTGTTTGAGGGTGTAAAATTTGGGAAGTTCGAGAGAAGTGAGGATATTTTTTTTATTATTATGTTATGTTAATCACCATACATTACATCATTAGTTTTTTTAAATAATTTTTTATTGTTATGTTAATCACCATACATTACATCATTAGTTTTTGATGTCTGTTCCATGATTCATTGTTTGCATATAACACCCAGTGCTCCATTCAGTACATGCCCTCCTTAATACTCATCACCAGGCTAACCCATCCCCCCACCCCCCTCCCCTCCAGAACCCTCAGTTTGTTTCTCAGAGTCCATAGTCTCTCATGGTTCATCTCCCCCTCCGATTTCCCCCCCTTCATTTTTCCCTTCC
>NW_027397066.1:130552929-130605005 GCF_003265705.2 Callorhinus ursinus
ACCACTCCAGCAACCCTCAGTTTGTTTCCTGAGATTAAGAATTCCTCCTATCAGTGAGATCATGTGATACCTGTCTTTCTCTGATTGACTTATTTCGCTCAGCATAACACCCTCCAGTTCCATCCACGTCATTGCAAATGGCAAGATTTCATTCCTTTTGATGGAATGCATAATATTCCATTGTATATATACCACATCTTCTTTATCCATTCATCTGTCGATGGACATCTTGGCTCTTTCCACAGTTTGGCTATTGTGGATATTGCTGCTATAAACATCGGGGTGCACGTACCCCTTCGGATCCCTACATTTGTATCTTTGGGGTAAATACCCAGTAGTGCAATTGCTGGATCGTATGGTAGCTCTATTTTCAATTGTTTGAGGAACCTCCATACTGTTTTCCAGAGTGGCTGCCCCAGCTTGCATTCATACCAACAGTGTAGGAGGGTTCCCCTTTCTCCGCATCCCCGCCAACATCTGTCGTTTCCTGACTTGTTAATTTTAGCCATTCTGACTGGTGTGAGGTGATATCTCATTGAGGTTTTGATTTGGATTTCCCTGATGCCGAGCGATGTTGAGCACTTTTTCATGTGTCTGTTGGCCATTTGGATGTCTTCTTTGGAAAAATGTCTGTTCATGTCTTCTGTCCATTTCTTGATTGGATCATTTGTTCTTTGGGTGTTGAGTTTAAGAAGGTCTTTATAGATTTTGGATACTAGCCCTTTATCTGATATGTCATTAGCAAATATCTTCTCCCATTGTGTCGGTTGTCTTTTGGTTTTGTTGACTGTTTCTTTTGCTGTGCAAAAGCTTTTTATCTTGATGAAGTCCCAATAGTTCATTTTTGCCCTTGCTTCCCTTGCCTTTGGCGATGTTGAGAAGTGAGGCTATTAATGAAAACTTTCTGATATTCAGTCATTGCCATGATTTAAATAATTACTTATGACAATATGAAAATCATCCCACAATACTAACCCTAGCCATGACTGATTTTTGTTCATTATGACTATTTTATTACAAGGATGGGAAATTGCGTAGAATAGAACTGAGTTATCCTGAAACTATTTTCTAATAGGTAGAAAATTTGAAAATCTTTAAAGATGGAATTGGATCTTAATTTTCTACATGAAAGATAAGAGATACCTCATTCTACCCCAATTTTCCATAGTTAGCTTGGCAGTCTCCTGCAGGAGATAACTAAACCATGGGGCAGTAATTTTAGGGTATCATTAAGGCAAATATGGTTAACCAAGTACCAATCGCAGATAAACAGTGTTGTTTTCACATTATACTCCAAGGAATACGAAGAAAAAGAAATGATGCAAAGTTTGATAAAATCTGCCCAAATATTTGTTAATACATAAGGGAAATGCAATCAGTGCAAACTGCATTACTTAGGGAGGCAAACCATAAGAGACGCTGAACTCTAGGAAACAAACTGAGGGTTGCTGGAGGGGAGGTGGGTGGGAATATGGGGTAACTGGGTGATGGGCATTAAGGAGGGCAGTTGATGTAATGAGCACTGGGTGTTATATCCAACTGATGAATCACTAAATTCGATCCCTGAAACTAATAATACAGTGTATGTTAACAAAATTGAATGTAAATAAAGAATTTTTGAAAAGTTTTTAAAAGCTGAAAAGAAAATAAGATTACTCTAGATGAACACCAGTTAAACCTCAATAAAAAAAATAATTCTGTTTTTAAAACCAACCTCAACTCTGCTGTCTAATCATGTCTTTTAATACTCAAATCTTACAACCTTTTCTTCAGTCCATTTTTCTCAGTAGTGCTGAGAAAGTGGAGAGATCATTTTGCTTCATATGCAACTAGTGGATTTTAAGGTTGGTAAAGACGGTTAATTGCAATAACTAGATGGTAGTGACTTGTCAGTGTTTATGCATAATTTTCTGCTAAAGGGCTGGTCTGAAGTGTAGTTGCTACTGAAAGTGACAAGATAGTAAACTACTAGTTCCTTCTGGGTAACATTTCCAAGAAGTGATAAGTATTAGTTTTCTAGTTGTTGCATATAAATTGAACTCAAACCACTTTAAGCCAAAAAAGAGCATTGAACTGGTCACATACATGAGAAGTATAGAGCATGATGCCTCACTCTCTCCATCTCTCAGTGCTACCTTTAGCTGGGTTGGCTTCATTCTCAGGGAGGGTCTTTCTATGTCGTGAATGTCCCCAGGAGTTCAAGGAGTGAACTGGTGCTCCCATAGTGATCCCACATTGCAGTTCACTTAAGACAGTCTGAGTTTGTGCCTATTGCATTGCAATACGAATAGTGTCCCCTTTCACTCTCAGAAGTGTCCTGCTTGGACAACAAAGTATATGGTCACCCCACCTCATAGCCAGTGTGACCACAAGGTTCGTGACATAAGCACATCGCAACGTCAGTTTTGTCGCCCAGAATCCCTTTAAACTTTACTCAGTGACGGTACTCTCTCCTACCCTGGTTGGAGACTTAGCTCCTATGACTTTTCTGCTCACTCTGAATGATGCAGGCAGTTCTGTGGTCATGTGGGGTCATGTGACAGCCTCAGTTCAATTGTAAGAATGTCTCTATTCAAGGGTTTAGTTTCTTTCTTTAATCTTTCTGCAAAGGTTCCAGCTCTCTTCCCCTTCCGCCAAGAGGTTGGTAACTGCCTATCTTTGAAAAAGAGTGAGGGCATCTTCCTTTCTCCTCGTTCCCGTCTTTCCTCATTTGTTAACCACGTTTTCAAACACTGCAAGATGAATGTGAGGGAACAGAAGGGAGGTGTGAGTGAGGGTAGCGCTTAAGAGGCTGGGTGTCTTCACATGCTTTGTATATGGCAACTGGTTAAACCTAATCTTTTGTCCTTGAGGTGCTTCTCATTTCTTTGACTGGGGCCCATTGAAGTTTCTTTTAACCTGGCATCCCACTTCTTGCTACTGTGCTCTCTTCACCTTTCCAAGCAACCATGCTGGGCTGGACCCTAAATAACCCTGAACTAGCTCCGCTCTCTTCTTTGGGATCCATTTTGGTTCACAAGAAACATTCATGTGTCTTATGCCTTGTTATACTCTTAGCACTGCAGATGATTCCAGTGAAGACCGCTCGATCTCATTAGCACAGGCTGATGTAGCTATCTTAGCTGTAAATCCAGTGCTAGTCCTGGACCTCCCAATTGTGGGAATATATTCCAAACTCTTTAAGAGGTCCCATGGAAGTCTCATGGTTGAAGGTCCCATGGAAGCTTCAGGTGAAGGTCTCATACTTTCTCCCTTTTGCGTGGAGTTAAGGACTCATAGGATGGCAACAAAGGTCTCCAAGGAAATTACAACATCCTACTTTTTTTTAATATTTTGAAAACTTTTACAGCATATTTCTGGTGGAGGGTTCAAAGTGTCATTGAAGTTATCCTTGGCCATTTCCTTTATATAACAATCTAGCTTTGGATTTTCACATTTCTTGGGTCTCGGTGTCTCTGGAAATTCCACTTAAATGTTCTATTATTACTTTAGTGATCCCAGATTCTCTTTCTTCTAATGTCCAAATAATCACCACAAAAGGATTTTGTTTGATCTTGCTTGGGACACATGCCCATGGAGAGAAGCTAATTTGATGGGTCAGTCTAGGTCATATGCCCACTTCTGTGATGGGGGAGATGGATCTGTGTATGTAGCAGCTTTACTAGAAGAGGCAGTGTGCAGAAGTGGGGGCTTCAAGGAAGCAAAAAAGTGGCAGTATTTATTTCTCTCTCTCTCTCTTTTTTAAAGATTTATTTATTTATTTATTTATTGAGAGAGAGCTTGCACACACAGAGGGAGAGGGAGAAGCAGACCAACTACGAGCAGGGAGCCCGATGTGGGGTTCCATCCCAGGACCCTGAGATCATGACCTGAGCCGAAGGCGGATGCTTAACTGACTGAGCCACTCAGGTGCCCCTGTATATTTCTCTTAATTGTTTTCAAATATAATTCCATTTTTTTTTTCAGAGATCCTTTTAAACTAATTGAGACTTGTTTTACTGACCGGCATATGGGCTATCTTGATGTATGTTACATGTATACTTTAAATAAGTATGTATTTGAGGCTTTAGGATAAATCGTTCTATAAATGTCAATAAAGACAAGTTGGTTGATATTGTTGTTTGAAACTTCTATAAATTTATCGGTTTTCTCCCTACTTGTTCTGTAAGTACTGAGAAGGAGGTTGAAATAGACAACGATAACTGCGCATTTTTCTTCCTTATTTTAGTTCTTTCAGCTTTTGCTTCACATCTTTTGAAGCCTATTGGAAGCATATTAGCAAATTATGCATTTAGGGTTATCGTAACTTCTTGATAAATAAAATACTTCATCTTTATTTCAGAAGTCCCTCTTTGTCTATGCTAGTGTTCTGTGTTCTTAAGTCTGCTTGGTCTTAGTTTTCATGAGCTTTGGAAAACCTCCAGACATCATTTTTTCAAATATGTGTGTGTGTGTGTGTGTGTGTGTGTGTGTGTATACACACACATATATATTTTTTTCTTCTTTTTGACTAGTTTTGTTTTTTAACTTCAAATTCACTGTTATTCCCCTCCCCCTGCAGGGTCTAATTTGCTGGTAATTTCACCTAGCAAAATTTTTATGTCAAATACTGTATTTTTCATATCTAGAAATTTCCTCTTTCATATATTCCATTTCCCTCTTAATTATGAACTTAAGATGTGTCCATTTACATCCCTGAGAATATTCAGAATACTTATATAACTGTATTAAGGTTCTTGTCTGCTAATTCTATCATATTTGCCATTTCTGTGTCTGTTTCTATTATCTGATTTTTCTACTGGTTACGAACCACATTTTCCTACCTCTTTGTTTACTTAGTTTTGACTGGATGCCAGCTATTACAATTTTTATGTTGTCGAGTGCCTGATTTTATTGTATTCCTTTGACTCATGTTGGAATTTGTTCTGGTAGGTAGCTGAGTAACTTGGAGGACAGGCTTGCTTTTAAACTTTTTTTCAGGGTGGCTTTTCTAGCTTTTCTAGTATCCTCTACCCTTGGGTTTATTTAGTCCCACTTTTTAGCAATGACCATTTTATGGATCTCAATTGATTGCCCTGTATATCAAGTGAGTCCTCTCAACTCTGGGTAGTGAGAATTCAAAGGATTCTCAGCCCCTGTATGACTCTGGAGAGTTTTTGTCTGATGTTTTTCTAGTAATTCTTCTTTCCGTGTTGTTCTTTTTCTAGTCTCATGAGGTCTCACCTTATGTATACACAGATTACTGTTCAATCAAAGACTCAAAAGGCAGATTTTTATAACTCTTTTTCTTAAAGATTCCCTCTTTTTTTTGATATTCTGTCCTGTAAATTCTTGATCCCATGACCTCCCCAAACTCTGATCACTGTCTTCTCAGCTCAGTGAGACTAATGGGCCATGTTTAGAATTTTACACCCTTCTACAGTCTTGACCTTTTCTTTAGGAAGAAAGCTGGTGGGACTATAGAGCTCACCTCATTTATTTATTTTCTTTTTTTTTTTTTTTAAAGATTTTATTTATTTGTCTGAGAGAGAAAGAATGAGACAGAGAGAGCATGAGACGGGGGAGGGTCGGAAGGAGAAGCAGACTCCCCGCCGAGCAGGGAGTCCGATGTGGGACTCGATCCCAGGACTCCAGGATCATGACCTGAGCCGAAGGCAGTCGCTTAACCAACTGAGCCACCCAGGCACCCTCATTTATTTATTTTCTACCAGGGACCATAGTCTTGCACTATTTTCTAATCTGTAAGTACAGTTGTTTTCTATGTTTTGTTCAATTTTCTAATTGTTTATAGCAGTAGGGTAATTCCAAACTGTTACTTCCACACAGAAATGGAAATGCTGCTATCTGTAATTTTAAAAATAACATGTCCTTTATAATTTTTCTTCTATTCCTTATAATCCCCACATACGCAGTTAGGGAAGTGTCTTTTCTCTTAACACAAAAGGTGCTCACATCCACTTGTCATAAAAATTTGCTTGAATGCAGTTCATTACACAGATGATTTTCTATATTTTCCTCATCTTGAAACAATATAATTGCTCAGTGGAATAGAAGGAATGATTTTGTTTGGATTTTTTTTCATTGTCGTATTTCTCATACAGCTGGCAAATTAATTTTTCAGCAAATTGTGTCGCTTATAAAGTTTGTGATTATTTCTGTTATTTTGTAAGAAACAATAAAATCTTTATCCTTACACCTGGTTATTTTTAATATTCTGGGGGAAAAACAGTCTTCCTTTGAATCTTAGAACTCTAATACATATATTTGATATTTCAGATTTTTTCTTTGCAAAATGTTAAGCTTTGTGTTTTCAGAGTTCCTATCTAAGAGTAGGAATATTAGTAACTGTCCATTTTTATACAAAATTAGAGAACCCAATATTAAATATTGACTTGAATATTGACACATTTTAAATTATGTAATATAGACAGACAGATAGATAGAAGCATGTGTAGATGAACAGATTCTCTGTGACATAACACCTATAAATTTGAACTAATGAAATTATGTTATGATAATTCAAATAAAATAAGTAGCCTACTAGTGATGAGGCTTACCAAAATGGTGAAAAACTCTTAGTAAGGTTAAGGACACAAACAAATTACAGTATCCCCTCAATTTATATGTCTCTGTATTACTAGAAAAGTCAGAATGTTTTAAAACTGTGCAAAAAATACTTTGTACTTTTTATATGACAAAGAGATAATTCCCAGGCTCAACTAAGTCTTCCTATGCACAATTACCTTGTGATGCATTCAAAAATTATATGGTACACAGGATATTTATAGTGAGGATTTGTCCTGACTCTTCAAGATGCTTAGAATCTTTTAATCTTGCCGGCTAAATGGAAGTAGTACCCTCCCAATCCCCATCCTTGTGACTCCAAAAAAAAGTCTTAAATTTTTTAAGTGTATCCTTTAGGATGGTGTCACCAGCAGTGTGAAATATTATTCAAATAGTTAGGGAGAAATAAATGTTAGATGTATTTATAACGCATCAACCATTCATTCATCCCTTTAACTATGTTGCCTAGAAGAGAACAGAGAACATTCACTTCACCAGGACACTGAGAAAAACATTGGTGAGAACAGCACAAACTTCCTTGAGAAACATGGTGGAGACTATTCTTTATAGAACAGGGATAAACATGGAGAGGCTGCCGTTAAAATGGACTTCCTGATTTCAGTAGGAGATGATGGGATCCCCAAGGGAAAAAGCCAAACAAGAGAATTTAACTGTTAGAGGGAAGGTGGGTGTGGTTTCCACAATAGGCATTTGTCCTAGAAGAGCAAGCAGAATGTTTTGATCCACCTAATAACTAATGGCTAATCAGCTGTGGGATCCCTAAGACCCAAAAGAGTTGTCATCCCTCTAGGTTATTAACTAAGTTAAATTATATAACTTCTTAATCCCTGCCACATTGCTCTGCTTCCCGCCCCCCCACCATAAAAAGAAAAGAAACCAAAAAAGAAAATTGGAACTTATTTGAGATACCATGAGGGAAAGCCATGGACCCTAACTCAACTCTTGGGCCTGAGTCAGTTCACAGAGCCCCTAACTGTTCAGTGAGAAGAAAGCTAATAATTCCTGTGGCTCAGAAGCCAGAAACCACTGTTCTCCATTCATCACAGTCAAGGTTAATTAGAGTGATTTGGTGTAAGGAGTTTGGGTCATAGTCTCTGACTCCAGAGTGTACCAATCACCCCAATTTCTGAAGGTATGGTTGGTATTGATCTACTTGGCAACTCTCATGGCCCCCACATTGCTTAGCCCTTCTGTGAAGTGAGAGACATCGTAAAGTGCCGAGTAATCGTTTGTGGGGCCCTCTTTCCTTGCTAAAAATGAAGAAAAGGAAGCCTTAGGAAATCACAGATATTAGTGCCACCATCAAACACAGAAAAATTCAGAAGCAGTGATTCTTCCATTTCCCCACATTACTCCCCTATCTAGCCTGTGCAGAAATTGGATAAGGTAATAACTCCCATTAAAGATGATCAAGGAGTATTCCATTTACTATTTGGTTGACTAGAGTAAACCAAAACAGCTCCTGGCACCTGGAATTCAGCTTTGGATATCACATATTTTATAATTTAATCACAGTAGAAGAGCTTTGCTTCTGCCTGGCGGCTACAGCCATACCCCATCACTCTCTTGCCTCTCAGGACTGTCAGGTCCCTGACTGTACCAAAGTAAATCAATAGAAACTTTGATTATTTCCAGCAAACACCAGGATTATACATGTGCTCACGTCACACTGACGGGACCTGCTGAGAAGAAGCGTCAAGTACCCTAAATGTTCTATTAAGAATGAGAAACAAATCCCATGAAAATTCAGGGTCTGCTACTTCAGTCATGTTTTGGCGGGCCCATGGTCTTAGTTATGTAGAAATACCTCTTTAGAATGTAAGATTAGTTGCATTAATTACCCCTAAAAGCGATATACATCAGTCACTTGGTGGATGTCTTCGGATTTTAGGGGTAACAGAAAACTACATTTGGTCATATTCCCCCAACCAATTTACCAAGAATCTAGAAACTGTTAAATTTGAATAGAGCCCAGAGAAAGGGAAGCATGTGTGACTGGATGACAGAAGTGTAAGCTGCTGTCACCTGGCCCTTTTGATCCAACCGATATAATGAGGCTTTATATGTTTATGTTTTGCAAAGTCTCTCCCAGACCCCAACAGGAGAATCACAATGACAGTCCCTCAGACTTAAAAGGAAAGTCTTCTTGATCAACAATATTATGTTGAGATACCGCTGTTGGTTTTCAATAAGAACTTTGAAGAGAGTGACTACCTGCCCCCAGCACACTAGGAGAACATGCAATCTGACCTTCCCCTGATGGACTGTTTGGTTTTTACTAATCTACTAAGCCCTAAACCTGGGTGCTCCTAGTGGCACTCCATCATCAAACAAATGTATTAAAATCAATTCTGTTGCCTGAACAAGTAAGGAATCTACAAGTTGCAGAAGCAACTGGCTGATGTTCTTCATGTGTTGTCCCTACTTTGCTAATGGATGCCTCTCTTTCAGGACAGATTTAGGGCCTCCAGAGGGAGTTCTCTATGACAAAGTGATGAAAAATGTGAGTTTAATTTCCAAATTCTTCTGCATCTTAAGCTGGATCCCTCCAGGAATGAACAACTATAGGATTCACCATCAAAGGGGTGGCCCCAAGAGACAGTCTAGAAGGAATGACTTTAAGTGGGGCACAATTTCAAATGGAACGTCTGGTTTTCACAAATTTTTCTGGAAGATAAGATGGCTGGAAACATGGATCTACATACATTTATAGGAAATTTCCAATGACTTTTTGAAGTGATTAGAGGAATGGCAAGAAGGAGGTTTGCAGAAGGAAGGGATTGGTGGGTATCTGAGAAAGGACCTAGAGAGAGGACACTTGTGAACCACGTGAATTCTTGCTCAAAGACTGAAAGCATTCAGTGAAAGATGGCCTGCGCTGCAGAGTGAATTCTTACTGGGTGCACGAGCAAAAACTCCCGCAGTGATGGGATGGAAGTTACACAGAGACTCAACAACATGAACTGCCTTTGCAAACCACTATACCCCCAAAGCCCCTAACCAAATCCAAACTCACACTCTAAACAAAGCAACAGGTCATCGACTTCATAATTACAATGACCCTAAGGTAGATCCTTAATAAATTCCATCCTCTCCCCTACCTACAAATGTATCTATGTTAACCTTCTTCCTCCCATCCTCCTGCTCCAGTCTCAGGTTAAAAGCTGTCTGTTTAATTTAGGGATAATACATCTCTTTGCACTTGACCATGTCTTGTTCTATTTTATTTAGAGCCTGGCTTCCATCTATTATTCCTTTAACTCTTTCTTTAGGTCTTCCCAGTCACAATCAAGTTCCATTTATCTTTACAAAGAATCTTCTCTTGACACTGCACCCCACTTCTAGCCACCAATCCATATTTCTCCTTCCATCCCTAGTTAAGTCCCATGACAGAGTGCCCTAACCTGGCTGTCCTCACTTTCTCAAGGCTCCCTTACCCAGCAAATCCAAAGGTCATCCTTTGAACCTAATCTTACTGGATTAGAGCCACGTAGTATTGAGTAATGACTGATGCCTGAGGAATAATTTCTACTTGGAAATGTCTTAGGGTATCTCACATTGGACTTTGAAAAGCCCATGTTATTAACTTTCATTTCAAGGCTAAGAAACAAAGCCCAGGAATATTTTCTCAACCTATGAATAAATTTGAGTGAATTTCTTCCTCCTAGAGATCCTACAATGTATACTTCCAGGAATAACTTTCATTAAACTGTGAAGCTTGGGGACCCCCTAAGCCATAAAAGAGGCACCAGATCTGTATTACTCAGTTGGTTTTGTAGGTACTGGCTCCACATATAAAATACAATCTTTATTTCTTACTGTTTGGGCCTGCCATACCTGAATAAATGAGATTCATTCTCAGGTGTTGTACTGTATGATGGCCTTCATTGCAGAAACAATTTGTCCAATTGTGCCCTGGTAAAATGTGGGAAGATTATTATTAAGCCTATATAAATAACTGTATTGCCTTGAAAAGTAAGGAGACTTAGTCAAAATATTTGTTTCTGAATTCTGAGGGGTCAGTGAAAGTCAGATACCCTTTAAAAAATTTTTGGGGCGCCTGGGTGGCTCAGTTGGTTGAGCGACTGCCTTCGGCTCAGGTCATGATCCTGGAGTTCCAGGATCAAGTCCCGCATCGAGCTCCCTGCTCAGCGGGGAGTCTGCTTCTCCCTCTGACCCTCCCCCCTCTCATGTGCTCTCTCTCTCTCATTCTCTCTCTCAAATAAATACAATCTTTAAAAAAAATTTTTTTTTATTATTTATTTGAGACACACAGAGAGAGAGAGAGAGAGCACAAACAGGGAGGAGGGTCAGAGAAGAGGAAGAAGCAGACCCTCTACTGAGCAGGGAGCCCGATGTGGGACTTGATCCCAGGACCCTGGGATCATGACCCGAGCCGAAGGCAGATGCTCAAAGACTGAGCCACCGCAGGTGCCGTGTCAGATATCATTTAAAAATATATTTCATTTTACCAATACTTAGTTTAAAATTCAGTTTACAAATACATAGTCTTCTAAATTGAGGACTAGAGAAAGCTTAAGGAGAAAGAAACAAGGCCTCTGCATATATTCCTTAGAAGACAAAAACATTAAGCATGGTATCAGCAATATTCCAAATAAATAATCAAAGTGAAATGTCATTTATCAGGGTTTTTTTCAGTTCTATGCAATTAATTTTGGACCCACCAGATCTTGGGTCAGCCTTCTGCTTTCATGAGGTTGTCTGCTTCTGCATTAAAGAAAGCTCTGGAAATCCTAACTCAGTCCCCTGGCTCAGTCTCAAAGAAAAACAAGGCAAATCAGCCTGGAAATCTGTATGCAAGAGTATATTCTTCATTTTTTTAAAAGATTTTATTCATTTATTTGACAGAGAGATAATGCATAAGCAGGGGGAGCTACAGAGGGAGAGGGGGAAGCAGGCTCCCCACTGAGCAGGGAGCCTGAGATGGGGCTCGATCCCAGGAACTTGGGATCATGACCTGAGCCAAAGGCAGATGTGTAACTGACTGAGCCACCCAGGCACCCCAAGAACATATTCTCTGAAGTAGCAATTGTTGAGTATCTCTTATGGTCCTCTCCTAGAGGCTCGGAAAGTATTCTTGGCTAAAGACAAAGATTCTAATCCGAGCTTTAGTCAAGGCTTTAAGCCTCAAAAGAAGTCTCATAGTTATGGAAGAGACATAATGACAATAGTTAATTTATTGCCATAACCAACAATATCAGAATGGGAGACCGTAAAATCTGCTACTAGGGACAACATATAATTTTTTATAAGAATTTCTTTAATGGGGGGCGCCTGGGTGGCTCAGTCATTAAGCATCTGCCTTCGGCTCAGGTCATGATCCCGGGGTCCTGGGATCGAGCCCCGCATCAGGCTCCCAGCTCCGCGGGAAGCCTGCTTCTCCCTCTCCCACTCCTCTTGCTTGTGTTCCTTCTCTTGAAGTGTCTCTCTCTGTCAAATAAATAAATAAATAAAACCTTAAAAAAAAAAAAGAATTTCTTTAATTTAGTTTTCCCTGAACCTAAGGACACGTGGTCAGCGAGGTTACCAAAACACCTACAAGGTCTTCCAATCCATCTTTTATCTCTGAAAAATTTATATTGGTAACATTTTACCTGTACAAAATTATTCTTTACCAACTCTGTTCAGGGAAATCTTATAATTACTGTTGGAGCTAATTAAGAAACATGGAGCATAACCAAAAGACTGAATTATTTCTAGATCCCTTTTTTTTAATAATGCAAATGAATAAATCTCATCTCCTGTTTGTTTTCTTAACTAATCAAGGGCATGAAACAGTCAATCTGGAGCACAAAAAAAAAAAAAATTATTCCAGATTATCTATCATCTGGGCAGATTGCATAGAAGGTAAAACAAACAAATAATTTACTATACCTTGTTATGCGCAGACTAAATACTCTAGGCGAAGTTATCCTCCTGGAAAGAAAACCATGTTCTAGATGCATTCATGCAATACCTGGGAATAAAAAGACTGTAAGCTCCTTAAAAAAAAAAAAAAAAAAATCTGAACAAACCCATCAATCTGAGTGAACTTTGCCAAGAGTTTAACATAAATCTTTTATATCTCAGGTAATATAAACCAAAGCAAATAAATTTCACTTCTCTCAAACCTTCTTCAGCTTGCTGTACAAAATCAAGTTTTGCCCTTCACCATGTTCTTTCATATTTTTAGGACAGTCTGGCATTTTATTTTAGGGCAAAACTTTTCTCTTCCTTGGAAAACAAGAGAAAACCTCATGTCTCATACGCTTCTATTTCAAATACATTATGCTCTTGCCATAGGCTCAAATCACCCATAAGAACCATAACATTTAATCAAATTAGCTAACTTCTATTCAATTGGGAAGTACATAATCGAGGATTGTTTATCACATACAGGCGATTCAACAGACAAGCAAAACTCACCCGCCAGAGCCCCACACATCACTTTTATACCTCTGAAAAGTGACAAAAATAACAGGATACATTCATTAACAAGACGCAAAAGGATAGCCATTCTATAATATAGTAAACTAGGGATAAAAGTGATGTATAATAAAAACTATGCCTTATGAGCAAGGTATCAGTGTTCTTTGTCACTGAAAAAGTTATCCAGGGATCCAAAGGTTATTTATTAACTAGGTTTAATATTAGTCCAAGGTTGTAAAGTTAACTAAGAATCTTGGATATCACGTTTTAAGCTGACACATTAGAAAACATGATTATTGCTGATATAAAACAATTTGTCATCCCTGTGATCCAGTTTAGAGTAACACAATTTTACATTATCCATAATTATAAATATTTTGTTATCTGAGCACTAAAACAGTATAAGAAATCTAGGCAGTTTAGATGAGCCAATATCAACTATTATCAAAACAAACACAGATCTGATAATCACATGAGGGAAAAGCCATATAGCAGTGCTTTTAACTCAAACTTCTTTGAGTAATCTGATTTATATCAGGATTTACCTTCACTACATGAACTTGGACTCTTACATAAAAATGTAACTTATCTCTCTCAGTGAAAAGGAAATTTCTTCTTAAAAGTCTAGCACATGGAAATATGAGTAGTTCAGCTTCTTTATTTGTCCAAACATGGGGAAATACAAGGTTTATATTAGTCTAATTAGCCTCTACAAACCAGTTACAACAAAGCTCCTTTAATCAGAAGAAGTTCAAAACCTAATTAATTAGTACCTAACAGAAATAGGAACTATTTTACACTCATACAAAAGATAAAGGCTTTGCTTTATTAGAGACATGCAGGCACTCAGCTTACAACCTCACTCCCATAACCTCAGCTGTGGGTAAAGTGAACCCCGAAACACAAAAATTCACTATTCCAGACCTCAAAAAGATGTTTTCCTCTCTAGTGGCACAGAATGATCCCTTAGTTGATTTGGGTACAAAAATAGATAAATGATCACAAAATAATAAGAAAGTGAATTCCCTGCCACTTGTCATGCAACAGAGAATAGATCCCCATCATCTTGGGAGGGATCGTCAGATGACCAGATCATAAAACTAGTTTTCTGGTCATGGTTGCCATTTTATTGAGGAACAATATTTGCTATGTGCAAACTGGAACCAGAATCTAAAAAAGACAAGAACCAGAAACAAACAAACAAAAAATCAGTACAAATAATAAAACCCAAGGAATCAGAAAGTCAGCAAAAGTGAAGTTTGATTACAAGTTAAAATAATTTCAGAAAGATGGGGTGCCTGGGTGGCTCAGTTGGTTAAGCGACTGCCTTCAGCTCAGGTCATGATCCTGGAGTCCTGGGATCGAGTCCCGCAGCGGGCTCCCTGCTCAGCGGGGAGTCTGCTTCTCCCTCTGAACCTCCCCCCTCTCATGTGCTCTCTCTCTCATTCTTTCTCTCAAAATAAATAAATAAAATCTTTAAAAAAATAAAAAAATGAAAAAAATAATTTCAGAAAGAGAGAAAGGGAGAAAGGGAGCAAGGGAGAGAGAGAGAGAGAAATCTCTTGGTTAGTTAGTATAGTGTAATTGGCTCCGTTAAGTGAGTTCAGCTGGGCATCCTGGTGGTACCTCCACAATCACTAAAGCATAAATTTCAAAAAGTTAAACTAAAATAAAAAAAATTATGACTCACACAAGTATAAACAACATGTGTCAAATACTTTATTTGGCTTATTAAAAGATGACAGAAACAGTGAGATGACAGGTGTGATTCAGAAAGCATTTGAGGATCTAGTTATTTATAGTCAATTTGATGAAGAAATATTAATATAAGATTGCTAATTGCCTTATGAAAGTGCTTAACGTCCTACAACAAAATAAGCTACAACCTTTGGGTTGTCTCTTGTAACAGAAAGAAATCATTTGCGATTCTATTGGTCAAAAATATATAAGTAAACGTGTAACCTCACTAAGTCTGGGAACTTTAATCAGTTGTAAATTGTGAGTTGAACAAAGACCATTTTTCTAGATAGTAAAATAAACCTTTGGAGGGCCTGGTAAACAATGCTACTATATATTGCTGAAAACACATGCTACTCACTTTTTTTTTTTTTTTTTGCCATATTTCACAGTTGTAAATACTTTTTCATAACATACCTTATAGGCACAACTCCAACAGATCTAAAACTAACTCCGGGGGTGCCTGGCTGGCTCAGTCGTTAAGTGTCGGCCTTCAGCTCAGGTCATGATCCCAGGGTCCTGGGATCGAGCCCCGCATCGGGCTCCCTGCTCAGCAGGAAGCCTGCTTCTCCCTCTCCCACTCCCCCTGCTGGGTTCCCTCTCTCACTGTCTCTCTCTCTCAAATAAATAAATAAAATCTTTAAAAAAAATTAAAAAAATAAAACTAACTCTGTTGTCATTCTTTAAAAATAGGTTTCTTTTTCTGACTTCTTATTTTTTTAAAGCCATCCCTATATACTCAATCACCAAGTTCAAGGCTTGAAAATCAAGCTATCCCCTCCCTAACAACACCCACACCTCCACAAATAATCACCTGCTCTTATAGATATTTCTTTTCCAAAGTTTTTGAGATCTGTTCTCTAAGTCTCATCTTTGCCATTTTTGGTGTGTATTCCCTAAAGTCTCTAGGTCAGTGTTTTCAAACCTGAATGACTATCAGAATCACATGGACTGTGTCATAGACAGACCCTAAGGTGTTCCCTAATTTTCCCTGAATCCTGGTATTCAATCTCTTGTGCAATGTCTCAGTCTTGAGTGTGGGCACCATGTGGATTATTTCTTACCAATAGAAGAAGGCAAAGGTGATGAGAGGTCCCCTTCATGATTATCTTACATAAAACTGTAGCTTCTCTCTTGCTAGTAGACTCTCCCTTGCTGGCTTTGATGAAGTAAGCCTCCATGTAGGGAGGCCCATATAAGGAGAGAAGCGGGGGATCTTCCAGGTACAGCTAGAAAGTAGCTGGGCTCTCAGTCCAACAACCCACAAGGAACAGAATCCTGCTCACAACCATCTGAGCTTAGAAGCAGATCCTGCTCCAGGAGAGCCTCAGATGAGACCCTTGTCTTGGCCACCATCTTGATTGTAGCCTTGGGACAGACCTGAAAGCAGAAAACCTGGCTAAACTACCCTCCAGTTCTTGACCCACAGAAACTCTGAGATGGTAACTGTTTTAGCTGTAAAGTTTGCGGTAATTTGTTATGCAGCAATATGTAACCAATAAGGGGGCTTTTAAAAAATATAGGACCTAGTCCCATGTGACTCTTTAAGTTTGGGGAGGGAACCAGAGTATATTGAAACTCTCCATGTAATTCTTTTATTACAGTCTGTCTTGAATTGTATATCACTGCTCTAAGACATACCCACTCTCCCGAAAAACTCTCCCATTGCTACCAGAAAATTCTTACCAACACCCAAAAAGTAACACTTTTTGGGTGTTTTAAACCCTTCAGTGACTACATATTACCAATACAATAAAATGCAACTATCTAGTGTAGAGTATAACACCTTCAATTATCTGGTTACTATGTATCTCCCAGTATCATTTCCCAGCCACTCCGGCAAAAAGCATTCCAAACTATGCATCTGGTTCTTCCTGTCAGATCCTTTCATATTGTAGTAGGTTTGCTACTGTTTCAACTGCTTAGAACTTCCAACCTCTATCCCAGCCTCCATCAAATACTAAACTATTCATCCACAGGGTACAAATAAAATGTCATCTCCTCTATGAATCACATACTTGTCATAGGACTTATCACCTTGTGATATAATTAACTTCACTAATTTGTCTCTTGTGCACCAGATTGTGGGCTTTTGCATGGCCTAGGCCCAAGCTCATTGATCTTTGTTTATAGCAGCATAGAGATTAGACAGCCATTATATTCACACGGTAAATTCATGCCACAAAGTTGTTGTTCAATGAAATACAGAATGAATAAAAAATCTGTGTTCAGCCCTAGTTGCTCATAAACTACCATACACCCCATCTTGCTGTTGCGCTTATCGTTAACATATGTCTTTTTCCTAATACAATTTTTTATAAATCAGATAATATGGTTGACTTTCACTAATTCCGTAGCAAATATTTTGTTAAATAAATAAAATTATTATCTATTTACTTTAGTCTTTCTTGCTCTTAAGTTATACTGAGTTGTCTTTAAAGCAGAGCTCACCAGAATTTTGTCTTTCAATTGTATATTTGAGCAAATACTCCTCCCCGCCACCTCCCCGCCCCCGCAACCCCGTATTAGTCTCTGAATACACATCAGGACTAAGGTTTTTAAATTGCCAGAGGACAAGATGCTGCTGAAGCCTATACAGAAACTGACTTTAAATGTTTTTTTTTGAAAATGATGCAATGACAATACGAGAATTTCACAGGTTACATCTGAATTCAAATAAACATCTTAAAAATCATATTTCAAGTTATAGAAAAAAAATCTCTCTAGTGCTCCTAAGAGGGAAAATACTTAGAAGATTACAGAATGATTCTAGTCTTTGCCCGTTGCTTAGATGCCCATTGTTATGTATTATTCCTTTTAAGTGAAAGGGTCAAGAACATGACTATTCAGGGTTTTGAACTTTTAAGAAAAGCAAGGTACTGAAGACATATTTTGCAGTCATAAAGTAGATTAAATAAAGGAGAGAATACTCAAGAACAAACAGGCAACAATTTCACTGTTGCCACTTTCCTGTTATTTTTGGCCTTACCCTGCCCCTCTTTCCTATTGGTGAGGAGGGGGCAGATCAAGCTAAATCAAATGAGGATGCTTGTCACATATTCCTGTGCCTTCCTTAGATACTCTAATGTAATTTTTAAATTAAATACCTGGGACTTGTGCTATCTGTACAAAAGAATAAATACAGTTTAGGAATTGAGAGAAGGTAAATAAACATTCCATGCCTAATTAACCCAGAAATTAATTTAAATGACCTCAATTAGGATTGCCGAATATCAGTGGCAATTTACCCGTTTAACCTGAGTGTTCATTCAGACTTTAAGATACAAGGTTATATCTACACTGACAAATGAACAAGCAGATGGCTCAGTATCCAAGCCTCTTATCAAGGGGAAATGAAGCAAATTGGTAATTTTTTTTTCCATTTTAATTCTCTTGTTTGTACACAAAAAAGCATTAAAAAGTGATTGTTGTTTGACTTTGTTTCCCTCCAGGTCTCAAGTTGGGAAGAGAGGTGTTCATCAGGTAGTGAAATCATCACATAAAATGTAAAATTCAAAGTATTACGAGTGTTGAAGAGAGACACAGGGGGTTAATTGTTGTCTGACAGAGATATTTGTTTGACCTGCTAGGCTCGGTGCGGGACTATTGCCTTTAGGAAGTAACTTCTAGTTAGTGACTTCTAACTCAAAAACTAATTAAGCAAAGAGATGTATCCCCAAGAATTGATGTTGGATAATTTATACCTACAAATAATTTTCTCTATGGAAACAAGATGTACTGTAACATAAAATCTGTAGGAGCAATGAGAAAGGAAGAATTGCTCAGCAATTTCTTAAGAACAGAAGATGTCTGAATAATTCAGGTATTCTCTCTTACTCTCTCTGCCATTATCCCTTATTCATTTATTTGTTCCCTTATTTATTGGCATATTAGCAGGATGCCCCCCTAGATTAGCATTGGTCAAAACAAGATACACATTTATATGATCTGGGAAGCTTGCCAACTTTACAGATCGCATCTTTCACTCCCACGAGATTCCTTGCCTGCAGGACCTATCGGGGGCCTCAGAATCTGCATTGCTGTGAGAGACCTCAGATGACTTTGGTAATGGGAAGCCTAACAGCCCTAGTTTATGGAACCATATTCCATGTTTGTATTTTCTCTGCTACGCCTATCTTGATGTAATCTTAGTATTCTACCTAGGATACAATATATAATCCACTCAACAGAAGGCAATATTTACATTTTCTGTATGCCTTCCCTGTGACAGGTAAAGTTAATTAAGTAATTGGCATCGCCAAACAAAACAATTTCTTTATCAGATTTGATGTGTTAGCAAGCCAAGAGCAAGATGAATGGATCAGTCAAAACCCTTATTAGAGCTATTTTTTATACTGCCACAAAAGAGAAGAAAATTTAAAAATGCCAGAGGACAGAATGTCTAGAAGAGTGTCATACTCTCTAATATTTGCTCTTAATAGTGTTGAAAGAATAACTCAGTGATGATAAGGAAAATGTAGACCAAATCCCAGCAAATGGAATTTTCATTCAAGTGTGGTCCAGATGTTAAAGGATTAAATTGAATGTCTCGGTAATTATTTCGAAGAGTCAACAAAAAATCCTGAACATATCACCCATGTGTGACAATGTGGTTTTCAGAGGTTTAGGAGGTTCTGCTGCTAAAATCTCCACATAGAAACAGAACCAGAAGTACATCTCTTGTACATATTGGCTGGTGCTGATCATTCCACAGTTAGAGCCCCTTTCCCTCAGCTTCATTTTTCTGGTAAGATTCTTCCCATGGCAGGCAACTCAACGCAAATTACCTCTAAGGCTTTCCTGAGAAGAGGTTATGATGGAAGGAAAGAGAAGAAAAAAAAAAACACTAAAGAAAACATTCACATACTTTACCTTTTAAACTTTTAAGGAGTCATGGAAGGAGGAAAGAAAGACAGTGAAGAGAATGGACATATGCTAACATAACAATCTTGAACAGAGGTGGCGTCACCATGGCCTCAAAGAGAATGAAGTTGAGGGAGATTATAGACTGAATTCAGGGGAGTTTGGGATGGCTGGAATGACTGAAAATAAATAGGAACCTGAGAGAAAGGTGTCTATGTCCTTTGAGTGTGTGATTTTACTTGTGTCTAGATTTGAGTTTGGAGTAGTAGTTTGAATTAGGGAAGAAACAAAGGTAACCAAAAAGCATACCAATATGGGCGTAGGGGAGGGGTGTAGGTGCCTGAAGGAGGGGAGAGATTCTTAAGAATGGGGACAGAATCACGGGTGGGCACCAGAGTTCCATCCAGTGCCACGGAATGAGACCCTCTCAGTTGTGTATTTACAAAGTGCCATGTGTGATTCTAACATGGACCCTAGTTTGGAAGAGCTACCCTGGGCTGTGGGGTTTGAGGAAAGAACTATGCAGATAGGACAGCAAATCTCCTATTCATTTTAAGAGATTTCATGGATATCTGAATAATAGTTTCAGTACGCTTTTATATGATACTTATTATTTTCATTAGTCAAAATAAAAGGTTAACTTAAGGAAATTTGAGAAGAAAGATGAAAGAACAAAATCACAGTTTGCATGGCATAAATATAGTTCGTTAGCTTTGGGGTATATTTTCCTCCCGGTCATTTTTCAGAAACATATTTAAAAAGTATGTGGTCATATTAAGCATACAGCTTTTTTGCATTTAAAAATGAATATTCTATTGTACTAACATTTTCCGTGTGATTCGATAGTTTTCCCAGTAATGATTTTAGTAGTGCTATAACATTTGAATTATTATTATATTATGCATAGATATCAGATTTCTGGATAAACCTAAAGTCACATATGGGAGTTTAAATACTCTGTATGTTTTACTAATCCAAAGACATAAAGTTTCAGTCAATCAAGATGAATAAGCTCTATAACTCTACTGTACAATGTTGTACTTACAGTCAACAATCATGTGTTGTCCACTTAAAAAAATCTAAGAGAATAAATCTCATGGGAAACGTCCTTACTACAATAAAATAGAATACATACATACTTCTGATTTATGCTAGTAAGTGTCCCTTTTCTACTTTCCTTATCTGCCTATATGTTCCTTCCCACCCTCCTTCCTACTTTCCTGTCCAGGAGGAGGTCTCTGTTGTCCATGCTAGGCTGGGATAAAGCAGAACAATTGAGGGTTCTGTAAAATACCGGCAGCGCATGCCTGCCTATGCACGCGCGCTTTCATGAAATCCTCTTTAACTATTTCTAACATAGTTTCCTGATAGTATCTTTCACTGAAAAAATAGCTTTCTTTTTTTTTGTTTCTTTGTTTTTATTTCTTTTTAAAGATTTTATTTATTTATTTGACAGAGAGAGACAAAGCGAGAGAAGGAACACAAGCAGGGGGAGTGGGAGAGGGAGAAGCAGGCTTCCCGCCGAGCAGGGAGCCCGATGCGGGGCTTTATCCCAGGACCCTGGGATCGTGACCTGAATTGAAGGCAAACGCTTAACAACTGAGCCACCCAGGTACCCCATGTTTCTTTCTTTTTTAAAGATTTTATTTATTTATTTGAGAGAGAAAGAGAGAGAGCACAAACAGGGGGAGTGGGAGAGAGAGAAGCAGGCTCCCCGCTGAGCAGGGAGCCCAATGTGGGACTCAATCCCAGCACCCCAGGATCATGACCTGAGCAGAAGGCAGAGGCTTAACCGACTGAGTCACCCAAGGCGCCCTGAAAAAATATCTTTCAAATCAAAAATTTCAAGTCCAATATTAAAAAACTCACATGACTAACTCAATGAAACGAACTCTTCCTACATGAACAAAATGTGACTCCCAGATAGACATGGCCCGAGGGCAGACATGTCATGATGACTTCAAGGCCAAAACACACCTAACAAAGAGTGTTAGGTACAAATAACTTTATAAGCATTTATGTCTTTAATGTTTAATAGCCATTTGAAAAAACAAATGCACATAAATTGAAATCATGTAATATGTTTTCATTCTTAAATAAATGAGGGACATATGTGTGTCTATTGGGCCCTGCACAATTTCACACGTCTTGAAATCAATTTGGAAACGGCCACTCTCATTTCCTTTACACACTGACTTTTCACATGGTGATTGTTTCTTATCGCAACAGCCACTAAAAACACAGCTTCCCCCAAATATGATGTCACTGAAAGGCATGTAGTATAATTTAATGTTGAAACTGTGAACTAAATTCCAGCTCTACTTTGTGCGGCATTGAATAGATGTCAAGTATCAGTAGCCAACAGATGTTAAGTATGGTTGTGATTTCTTCTAAAATTTAAACTATCACACGAGCTCCCATGTGAATTTGTTGTGGTAGCCAGGGCTGCCTTGGTATACAGTTTGGGAACAATGGGCTTAGGGTCATCTGAAAATTCTCACTTCTATATGTTTCGGAGTCTATACCTAATGAAAACATTACATAGTATGAGCATGTATCAATAACTGTTCTTTCAGAGAGGAAAATCAAGCACCAAATTATTAAATGTTATAAATAATTTACTATGACAAAACTTATTTTTAGATCATGTAATATCCCTTTGATATGAAGTAATATATATGGTTTTTTTAAAAAGATGTTATTTATTTATTTATTTGAGAGAGAGAGAGAGAGAGTGAGCATGAGCAGGGTGGAGAGGTAGAGGGAGAAGCAGGATCCCTGCTGAGCAGGGAGCCCGACGTGGGACTCAACCCCAGGACGCTGAGTTCATAACCAGAGCCAAAGTCAGATGCTTAACTGACTGAGCCACCCAGGCGCCCCCCATTTTTTTTTTTTTTTTTTTTAGTTGGGGAAAAGCTAAGCAATTTCATTGACTTTCACTGTTCGATGCCCTTAGCAATTTTAATACATACATTTTCCCATCCCCCATTTTTCTTAAAGAGTTCTTAAGATTAATAGAAACATATTACTCTGCTGTTCAAAATACTTGAGACCATTTAAATATGGTTCTATTCTTGGGGACCATAAGAAAACAGAACATGGATAATAAATTAAAGAAAAGCTAATGAGAGATATCACAAGTAATAAGATACAAGGAATATTTTGAAGATTGCCAAAGCCAACCTATGGATTTTTGAGAACTAAGAATGTGCTCTTACTCTGAAGTATTAAGAATGTAACTCTTATTTTATAGTTGGGAAAACTGAGGCTGAGAAAGATTAAATGACATTTCCATATCACACAGCGAACAAACCAGATTCAGTACAGTGCCCCAGACCCTCCAAGACCAACTTCTGTGCGTTACTCAGCAATAAGACATGTATAGAGCAGACATCTCCACAGTTCCTCCTGGGCTTTACTGCTCAATAAAAGTTGTGTTGAGAACACTGTAGTTAAATACTGGAATTGGCTATCAGGAGATGTTATGCTGTCATATTACCGGGGGTTTCTGAGAACAAGTTTAAGTACTATTCACCTTAAGTAAATCATTATGGGGGGAAACCTACCTAGAGTTATTTATTTGCACCTATCACAATCACTATGTTCACCGAAGTGCAGATATTGGAAGCACCCCTTCTATTTTCATTGTGTATTCTTGCCACAGGGCTTCCATAGGCAGCAAAGATCTTAGAGTTTGCAGTCTCTGGCCCTGATAATTTTATGAACTGCAAACCAAAGCAGAAAAATTCACTGTAGAATTTCTGAGGCTACTGTTCTTTTCCCAGAAGAGCCCCTCTTTAATGGATGTATCACACACACACACACACACACACACACACACATCCAAAATATATAAGGCAAAGGGATGACATTTCTCTCAGATCACTGTCAGTTTCTTTCCTCCCTGTACACACATGCCCTTCTCTCCTGCAGAGGTGGAGTATATTCCTCTTCTCCCATTTTATAAGCTGGCCTGAGAGACTTGCTTCACCAAAAGAATGTAGCTGAAGAGATGTTCTGGGACTTGGGAGATGTGATCATGACAAGCCTGGCAATTTCTGCCTGGGTCTCTTAGAATACTCTCTTTTGAAAGTTCTCTCTAGAAGAAGCCAGCCAGTAGTAAGTCTGACTGCTCCGAGTTTGTCATACGTGAAGAGAGATATATACACATCCTCCAGCTACTATGGAGAAGCCAGCCCAGATCCAGACATGAGAGGGAAGGTCCCATCTTAGAAGAGAATCCTACAGCCTCACCTCTCCATTTGTGGCCACCTGGATCAGAGAAGAATCACCTGTTTCCTGCATTTCTGACCCACAATGAGCAGCATGAAATAACTGTTTTATGCCACTCGGTTTTGGGGTGGTTTGTCAGGCAACAATGAAAAAACAGAGTCGGGTGATCGTATGCTTTTTCCATGTCAGATTGGAGCATTGCCTTATGAGCCTAAAGATCAGTTGACTTGCCAGGGGACAGTAACTAACTTAATTTAGTGTATTATTTACCACTGATTAGAGCCCAGTCTCTGTAAGTTTGATGCAAGCTTATAGAAAATTGAGTTTGATTATTGTCCAGGAGAGATGCAAATGATTTCTGTCTCATGGAATATATAAGTTCACAGGTTATGGCTTTTTTGCACATCAGGCTATCAACCAGTTTTATATCTAAGGTCTCAGTTCTATTCAAAACTCTTTCTTACATTGACTAGGCAATCTACCTTTGGCATCCTACTTTAAACCAGCTTCACTATTGTGCCATTGCCCTTAGTAATCAATTAAATATTGGATATGTACTCACTATATATTTTGTTTGCGAATAATATTTTTGACTTTGAAAACTTTACTTTGACATATATAAATGATTGTTTTTCCCCAGAGGATTCTATATTGTCTCATTATCACACATCCCAGTTAATGCAATGGAGAAGAAAATGGTATCCCCATGCTGGGTAAAGCCAAAAAATGGTTTCTGGCTAGGTTTACTCTGAGTTGCATGACCTCCTCAACAAAGCATCTCCCTGATTCTCCCAACACACACCATTCACAAAAAACAAACAAACAAAAAACTGACCATTCCTTCCTTGTGTCCCCAAACCTATTATGTCAGAGTCTACTAGAGAATCTTAATCTGTTTATGGCACTTCTTTGTTTTAAAATTTACAAAACATTAATGGATTAGAGACAATCAGTGGCAGGTCTGTGTGTAATTCATGGTTATATGGATATTGTCTGGCATAGTTCCTGTAACAAATGAGACACTCAATAAAGATTTGTTGGTAAGAGTTGTGAGTAGTAAAACATTCATACAGATTTTACATAATTCTTCTTTATAACAAGGAACAGCAAGTCCTGAATTAAAACCTACTAGCATTATTCAATTAATGTCTTAAAAATTTTACTTCAATAAGCTATTTCACCATCTCCAAAATGATATGTAAAAATTATATATAAATCTTTGACTTCTCATCTCTCAAGAGATACCAATAGTAATTCCATATGAGAGAGAGCTTTGATTTTGCTTGCATTTTTCGAGAGAAATTAAAAGTTAAATTTGTTTTGAGTATGATTCAAAAACTATATATCAAATTCTGTCTCTATATGCTACAAGGATAAACACTTACTAAATAAAATTGAAATTTCTAAAAGGGTGCATGTTTCCTCTTTAGCCATGGGCCTTCTGTGCATGTTTCAGATAATCAAATGAAAATTTGCATTGATTAAATTCTGAATTCCACATAAAAATGTCCCTTCCTTTGTTCTACATTAAAATTTGAACTGTGAATCATTTGCATTTAAATATCCTTTTAGATTTGTTCCTTACCAGTCTCAATATCCATTTGGATGATCACTGAAAGATAACAATCTCAGCAAAATGTTGCATATAGTGCTTACAATCCTGCTTAATCACTTTGAATCTTCAATTAAAAATTCAAAAACAAAAATAAAAACTTCAAATCCATAGAGATAAAAATCATAGCAAATGATATTTATGCTCAATTTAGGATTTAGCCTACATTTCACTTGGAATGACTAGTTACTTTTCTTGAATGAGACACCTGTCTTCATAACATACTGTTGCCTACAAAATTTTAAAGAAAACCTAGCCTATCAGCTTCATGAAATGGACGATTTGCTGACCATTTTTTGCCCATCCACACATTGACTGGCCCACCTGTTACAGATGAGCCAAGTTTGTAAGGATGTCGAAGGAAGTATTCCCTTTCCATCACAAGTGTGACTAGACTGTCCAGTTTTTTAAAACTGAGTTGATCTTAAAGACTTGTTTAAAAAGTTAAAGTACCTCTAGCTCCATTCATATAAACTGGTCTCTTTTTTTCATGTCTACTTAATGCAACTTACACCATATTTGTTCAGATATTAACTCTCACTGTGCCTTTTCCTACCTGAAAGGAAAGGTAGACACATATCCAATCAGAAATCGATTTACAACCAATTGAGAATCCATATTATAACCAAATGGCCATTAGGATATCTAGGTTCCATAAGTTTTATTACAAGGGAGTATTATTGAAACTTTAAAAAGAATTCCTGTAAAAGGACTTAATAAACCTAAGGATAAATAAATAACTGAATTTATTGAACACTTAAATAAAGCAAGCTGGAATCAGTTTCAAATATCCTAAACACTATAATTGTTAAATTAATTTGATTATTAATAGTTCCTAACTAGGGGGGTGCCTGGGTGGCTCAGTCGTTAAGCATCTGCCTTTGGCTCAGGTCATGATCCCAGGGTCCTGGGATGGAGCCCTGAATCATCAGGTTCCCTGCTCTGTGGGAAGCCTGCTTCTCCCTCTCCCACCCACCCTGCTTGTGTTCCCTCTCTCGCTGTGTCTCTCTCTGTCAAATAAATAAATAAAATCTTAAAAAAAAAAGGTTAAAAAAAATAGTTCCTAACGAGGGACTTATTAGGTTTTGTTTGTTTAGTCTGAGTTAAGTACATTATTTTATTAGCATCATTGAGCTTTTCTTACATTACTGGAATTTAGAGAATTTCTTGCCTGGGCTTGCTGCTCTGTCTTCTGGTGCTATGATCTTCCTAGGCTGCTGTCCTGATTTATGGGGCTTACTTCTTTCTCCTTCTGGAATCAGCTTCCACATTCCTGCTGCACTACACTGTGTCGCTTTGTCCAGGATTTAATTCAGTTTGGTATGATCTGAGAGTTATTTAATAGTCTTTCGGGGGGCGCCTGGGTGGCTCAGTTGGCCGAGGGTCCAACTCTTGTTTTCAGCTCGGGTCATGATCTCAGGATCATGGGATCAAGCCCCACGTTGGGCTTACTCTCCTCGCTCAGTGGGGAGTCTGCTTAAGATTCTCTCTCTTCCTCTCCCTCTGCCCTTCACCCCACCTTCTCACATACTCTCTCTTTCTCTCTAAAATAAATAAATAAAAATCTTAAAAAAAACATCTTTCAGGAAACTTTGATATTAAGGTGAGAAAAAAAAAAAAACTAGCTTTCTGGCAGGAATGACCCCAGGAGGACTTTCCATTAGGAATCAAAACAAACTTTTTGGTTTTGGTGCTTTTACGAAGTTTTTAAATTTAAAATTCAGTCTCTGTTCACTAGCCATATTTCAAGTGCCCCAAAGCCATGTGTGGCTAGGTGGCTACTTTATTGGGCAATGCAGGTATAGAACATTACCATCATTGCGGGAAGTTCTATTGGACAGCAATGTTTTAGATCATGTGTATTTCTTTCTACACTTTTTTTCTGCTTTCTCTCTCTTTTTTATTAACATATAATGTATTATTTGTTTCAAGGGTACAGGTCTGTGATTCATGAGTCTTACACAGTTCACAGCGCTCACCATAGCACAAACCCTCCCCAGTGTCCATCACCCAGCCACCCCAACCCTCCCACTCCCCTCCACTCCAGCAACCCTCAGTTTGTTTCCTTAGATTAACAGTCTTTTTTGGGGACGCCTGGGTGGCTCAGTCAGTTAAGCGGCTGCCTTCGGCTCAGGTCATGATCCCAGGCTCCTGGGATCGAGTCCCGCATCAGGCTCCTCGTTCAGCGGGGAGCCTGCTTCTCCCTCTGCCTGCTGCTCCCCTTGTTTGTTATCTGACAAATAAATAAATAAATAATCTTTAAACAAACAAAAAAAAGAGTCTCTTATGGTTTGTCTCCCTTTATGGTTTCATCTTGTTTCATTTTTCCCTCCCTTCCCCTATGATCCTCTGTCTTGTTTCTCAAATTCCTCGTATCAGTGAGATCACATGATACTTGCCTTTCTCTGATTGACTTATTTCACTTAGCATAATACCCTCTAGTTCCATCCACGTTGTTGCAAATGGCAAGAGTTCTTTTTTCTGATGGCTGCATAATATCCTATTGTGTGTATATATACATATATATATATATATATATATATGTATATATACACCACATCTTCTTTATCCATTCATCTGTTGATTTTTATAATGGCTATAAGTTACTTTAAACAATGAAATTATTTACACTTTGGGGGAAGCTTCCTTGCTTTCAAAATAAATTTAAAATCCATGTCATGATGCACTTTATCAAAAAAATGCATCATAAATGGTCTTCTATACCAATGTTATCTAATTTTGTCTTTTTTAACAAAAGAGTTTGTCTGAAATTTCTTCATCGTAACTATATAAAATCCTGATTGTTCAGTTATTCGCCAGGTCCTTTACTTGGGAGTCTCACTGAGAATATCTATTCAACCCAAAGTGAAAAAGAAAGTTATTTATTTGGCAATTAATCTTTGGTTGTATTCCTTTTACATTTATGTGCACTGAGGAACGGTTTGTGGGGGAAGGGAAAAGGTGGTCAAGTCATGTTTCATGTATTTGAGGAGGCTCATCAAACATCACATACTAATATCAGAGGTTACACTATTGGAGACCCACAAGCCAGACAGCGGTTATCTATCCATCTCTATTTATTTTGGTCTGCACAGACCTGACTCACCTGGGGGCTTGACTTTTCAAGAACTAATTTCCTTCACTGAAAATTTGGAAGATGTTTAAGAATATGGATTTTTGTTCTCTTAAAATGTCAGATCTGACAATACTTAATTTAGATTTTTGTAGGGCAGCTCAGTGGAATCAGCAGCCTCCTCCTTCAGAAAAGGCATGTACTTTTGTGCTTTCAGGGATGTTGTAACACCCACCACTCCCTACTGTCTCCCACAGCTTAGCTTAATGTATGCATTTATGTCATTGGCCCCAGCCAGGTAGGCATCTGAGTTTGAGTCTGCTCCCTATTTGAGGAACATCGGCATATATTCTTCTTAGCTATGGAATTGCCTGAGGAACTAAATGATTTGGCACCAGAGGAATCAGCCAGCAATAATCCTGTCCTGTCTCAATTTGGATTACTCCATATTTCACTACTCCTTCCACAAACTTCTACTGGCATCTTGATAGGGTTTGTTGGCATTCATCAGAGTGGTTCGTTGTTACCATAGCACAAAGCATATGCACATCAAAAGGTATCAGTTAGGTCTTAATGCACAAAAATATCATGAGTTAACTGCCAAAACTATTCTTTATTTTTAAAGATTTTATTTATTTATTTGAGAGAGAGAGAGCAAGAGCAAGAGAGAACACGTGCAGGGGGAGGGGCAGAGGGAGAGGCAGAAGCAAGACTCCCTGCTGAGCAGGGAGCTGGACATAGCACTGGATCCCAGGACCCTGAGATCATGAGCTCCCAGGGAGCTGAAATCAAGAGTTGGATGTTTAACCGACTGAGCCACCCAGGCGCCCCACTGCCAAAACTATTCTTGATAATATGACATGCGATAAAGGAACTTTAACATCAACAGATAAGTTTTTCATTCAGTTCTGTACTTTATTGGAAGAGAGAGGGATCATTTAATCTTCTCGGAGCTGCTGAGGAGATGTCTGTGGAACTATGTGTGGTTTCTAAGACGCGCACATGTCTGTATGGGAATAAGATAAATATTTGTATAAGAGTGCTAGGCTGCTTTTGAAAGCCAGTTATAACGGAGGCAAAAATGTTCATAGAATCAACCTCAGTCAAGTCAGTTGAGCCCTCCAAAGCAATTAATCTGATTGCTCATCTGTTTTCTTATATGTTTTTGTGGTTTCAAGCCATTCCTAGCCTTCTAAAATTGCGACTGCTTGGTGTAGAGTTCACTCTTCACAGGGGTAAATATATTAGGAAGCATTGAACTTGTTGCATAAAACACATGTGTGAGCAAGGAATATTTCCCCAAGGTAAGTAATATCTACCAAAATATTTTAAGTAGAATTGTGTAGAACATCTTGGATATTTCCAGGTCTGTTTACTTTTGTTTCTTGGTAATTGAAAAGCCCAAAATGCTTTGTTTTATAAATAATGTTTTATAAATAAATATGCTCCTGTAGGCATAATTCTACATTGGATGATCAGTTTCAGATTAGGCTGTGTAAAGATGCTTACATATGCAATATTATTAGTGTGTGGGCAAAACCAGATAAGACTGAAAATCTAATCATCTTCAGGGGATGCCATAACTAATATTTTTGAAGAGTATTATTTTGAGTTGTTTAACTTTTTTTTCCCCCTATTTCAGAGAAATTCCAAACAAACCAGTATGGCCATCCTCACTTCAGAAATGAAGTGCATAGAGGGAAAGTAATGTGTGCAAAACCTCAACACAGGATAGTTAAGAAAGATTTTAGTTTCCAATTTCAGGCATTTGTTTTCCTAATTTGGCAGGCTCTGCTGGCCCCTCTAAAAATCAACAAGGGAAAGAGAGACTGGTTGCAGACTTCTATAAGGAATGGCTCTAAATAGAGTTTCCGGGAGGAATCCCGAGGAAACAGACCCTGCAGCATTGTGGACTGACGCCACAGTCCTGTTTTGCTCAGATCCACTAACTCAGCTCGATGGGCTCAAGGCATTAGCAGAGGGCTTCTCCACAAAAAGAGTATCCCAGAGGCACGCACTCATAGTGGCACGAGTGGCTTGGGTCATGATCAAAGAGCGAAGGATCGGGAAATCAACTAACTGGAGAAAGAGACGGTGTTCCTTTTGTCACCCCATTATGTTCTCTTCCTATAGAGCTTTTGCCCGGAGCCAGAGCGCACAACAGACACGCCGCCTGCGGGCTTTTGAATCAGAACCCGCAACACCCAACTCGTAAACTGACACCTGTTAAAGGAATTGCCAACGGTGGGCAAAAGCATCTGAACTCTCTTTACCTTCTCGTTGGAGCGCAGCGACCGCCCAGTTAGAGGAGCACCAGCGACCTGCGCTCCAGCCCCCGGCGAGTGTGCCCAGTGTTTGTCCTTGGCTCAATTGTGCGGCGCTTTTCTGTGGTTCTGCGCGGGTCCAGCTCCCCACCTCTGCTCCTACGAGCAAACAAACAAAAGAAGAAGAAACAACTTCTGGTTGGAAGTTGTGGGATTTTCTCAGCCCTTCCAAGGCGAGAGCCTCTGCCTCCACATCGGCCCCCTGCCACCTCGGGGTCTCCTCTTGCTCGCCGCACCAGGGACCGCAGCACCCTCGTCCGAGGCTGGGTCGACCCGCCCGGCGGTCGCTTTCGCCTTCGACTTTCCCTGGCCAATTTGGTGAACCCCGACCCCAGGAGCTTCTCGCGGGGCCCTCTCTCGAGGAACTGAGGAGCGGAGAGCAAAGAGAGGGATTTGTGGAAAGGAAAGGAGGCTGGGGTGGTGCAAACGCCCAGAGTATCACACTTGGGGGTCACCCGAGAATTGGGGTGAAAGTAGCAGTTGCAGGTGGTAGTGGGGATCCGCGAGGGGGCGCCGCGCTGAGTAGGGTCCCGCCGCGCGGGCTTCCAAACCCGGAGGCAGAGGCGACACCGTGGACGCTGTCCCCCTGCCTCGCCACGGAAACTTCCGTCCAGCCCTTGGCGCGGCGGGACCGTCGCCCCCAACCTTCTGCACCTGTTTCTTTTCCTTCAGGGAAGAGTTGCCTCAGCCACCACCTCCGTGCCCCCGCCCCCCACCGGCCTCTCTTGCTCTCCGGCTCAACCCGCGGCCGTGCGCGGCGCAGTGCGGTGCCCGAGCGCGCTCGGCCGCAGAGGTCGGCTGCAGAGCCGAGCAGCGCCCCCTCCCAGTGGCTCGGGTGCTCTTCCGCGCGGCGCTGGCGGTCCTGCCCCGTCGGAACGGACGCAGCTCGGCTTGCCTTTGGGGACCTTCCAGTACCCTCTTCGGATCAGAGGGCTAGATAGTCATCGCACGGCCGGGCTGCACACGTCTTGCTTCCACATCTCAGCAGAAACGCCAGGGCCAGGTAAGTAAGTGTAAGTTCTAACTCTGATTCACATTCTGGGAACGAGAATATCCCCAAAAGAAGAACTCTGGTCCTATGAAGAGGATATAAGGGAGATCCTCATGAGTGTGAGGACTTTCTTTTTCCCCTCTCACTTCGGTTGAAGGTGGGGGTTGGGTTGATACCATCACTATTTTCTACTTTAGCTAGAATTTTCCTTTTCTGCTGAAGGTTCTTACTCTTTCCTTGACCTTCTTAGAGAGAGGTCATCATCTTTCCAGAGCAGCAAGTTGTTACTGTTTCTGTCTCTTAAAAAAAAAAAAAAAAATCAAACACCTGTCTAAAGCAGAAGGTTATATTGGATTCTCCAACGCTGTTCAAGAATAAGTACATTTATTTAAGCATTCATTAGTTTTGCACCAGAAGGGCTCACCCACTGGGTAGGAGCATATGGTGCACAAGGAGGAGGCAAAAGTAAAAGCTTTAAGACGTTTTGCAAAGGGTCACATCATTTAAACTCAGTGACATGAAATAGATGATGCTGTTGGCAAGGAAAGGCCAGAAGTTCAAACACAGGGTACATGATCCATTAGCAGACCCTTAGGTGAATAGCTTCAACTTTCTGCTTATGAAGCAGTCATGTCTTGGATGTAGCATTCTTGGAGTCCACTGCCTTCTCCCTAGGACTAAGTATGGGGTGTGTGGCATGATCTCTGGGATTTTTCCCTGGCAAACACTCCTGGAAGGTTTTGTGATTGGCAAGATGTTAAGTTTTACTAAGGCCAGCCTGTGGTAATAAGAGTTCTGTTGCAAAAGGCCCTGCAAATTTAAATATACAGCTAAAGCAGAAACTGGTTTCCCACTCAGGTAATTTGAAGTTCTTTATCTCTGAAAAAAGAAGACTGAAGTCATTTTCCTATTCTACAAGGAAATATTTCTATAACAGAAACTCTGAAGATTCACTTATTCAAGAAAACTCTACCAGAGTTCTAAATTGATTTGACCCATGTGAATGCTTTCTATTGCTTTGTTTCAAAGAAAGGTTTTTCCCTCATCTACGTATCTTTTAATTGTTGTGCTTTTGAGTTTTGAATCAGTCAGCTCCCTTTATGTACTCTCTTTTCCTCTTCCACTTTTCCAGAAGCCCAATCATAAAATGATACATTCTCTAGGGAGTGCTCTGACCTGGCTGAAAGCCTGCAGTGTGCTTGAGAACTGTGATAAGTGTCCATATGCAAATTGCCTGTAGATCAATAATCATTCCTGCAGAGAAGCTTTAAATAAAAGGGCTCTAAAATAAAGAAAACGGGACTGAAAAGAAAAAACAAAATAAGTTAATAAATAAACTAATATTCTTCTCTCTTAGGCTTACTCTCAATTTAGCTTGTGGCAAACCTCAAACTCAGACCTCATGGAGTCTTGTTAATCCTGTTAATGAGTTAGGATTGACTAATTGTGCTGAGGTTAGGGGGAATGATAGAGCCTACCAAATATACACTGCAAGATTTAGATAATTAGTTTCACTTTTTTTTTCTAATTTCTAGAGAATAGAGGCAAATACAAAAGAGGGTCTAGGCTCTTTGGAACATGTTATTTGAAATTTATGCAGACAGAACTAGAATATATCAGTAAAGCCAATATATGAATATATGGGGAAATCTCTCTCTCTCTCTCTCTCTGCAATAAGGCTCCTGTAAGAGTGTGTGTGTGTGTGTGTGTGTGTGTGTGTTTGTGTGTGTGTTTGATAGGCCCCTGAGATAGGAAGTTTCCTTATGGTGTATACTGACTGGAAGTTTTTAATGCTCTAATCAGGGATTGAATTAAGAGGGACCTTGGAACAACTTTCTCGAAAGGGTGGTTACCTAAGAACCAGAAAATAAGCACGAGGATGTCATATCAGAGCAAGGAATTACGTACAGGCAATTATCTTAAGGAAAGGAAAGGAATCGTTACTTTGTATTTTGCTGACTTCAAGTATTCAGTAAAATTATGCTTTCCTTTAGCTTTGCATTTGTTTTGCCAAATGATTGAATACTGTTAATGTGTTAGATACTGTGCTAAGGATTAAACAATGGATGGAAAAGATCTGGTTTCTGTTCTGAAAGAGATGGCTGTAGTGGGGAAATAATTGCGTTTTGGCTTATGCTTCTTGCAGTATTAGAAGTGAACACAGATTGTTGGGGTAACTGAGAGGCTTCCCAGTTGAGAACAGGGAAAGCAGAGAGGCATGAGAAAAGCTGACGCACTGCTGGAATTGGAAACAGTTTAGTATGACTAAGGCATAACATATGCATTGATATGTCAGGAGAGATGAAGCCAGAGGATAGGCAGGAATGTGTTCAAGAAAAGCTTTGAATGTCATATAATGGAGTTGGGATTATCTTCTGTAGGCCAGTGTTATCAACTTCTATGTGCAGAACTACTAGTGGGAGAGCAAATTAATGACAGCATGTACGCATGGTATCAACAGATCATGGAAAACAGAACCTGTTCCAGAATGTAAGGGAGGGAAAATTAAATGCAGAGAATTGATTACACAAGTGATGGAAGCTGAACAGAGGATGTTGAGGCCACTCAAGGATTAGCAAGAGCAAAAAGTCATTACCACCCCAGCCAGAGGGATACAGGGAGTATTTGGTGTGACCAAAGCCCAGGGATTAGGGCCATCCACTGGAAATAAAATCACTATGGACTAGTCCTGTGGGAACCAGAGCCACAGAGAGGCTACTGAGGCACTTCCCAGAGAAGAGAGGGAGGGAGAAGAAGACAGAGGCTTCTCCCTCCCTCTGTCCTCTAATTACCTGCCAGTGCTTCCCATGATCAAACTCAGCCAGCGTCCCGATGACTTGGGAGCCTGAAAAGACAGTCTGCAAGAGTTAGCTCTCCAGAGGAAGGGTAAGGGATGGAGCTGAGGGCCCACCCAGACATTGTCTGTGGGCTAAATAAATATGACTCATCTACCAATGTAGGTAGATGCCATTATGATTAATAAAAACCAAATTTGTTTTAAAAAGTTCTGAATTAACAGTGGCAGCCTTTTGTCATTATGACCACATTCAAAACTTACTATGATGTTGGGCTCTGGATGTTCTTACAAGCTGGAAAAGAGAATTTCACATTAGAAACCAATATATTATATTGTTTTAAGCAGTCCGGAGACCTGGGGGAAATGATATGATCACATCTGAATTTCAGAAAGACCATTTTAATGTCAGAGTATGCTCTTTCTTATCAAAGGTAAGAGCCTGCGAGTGGAGACTCTATCCTGTTGTCATTCCCCTAGCACAAATCCCAGGTTCTTGACATAGATTTTTAAATGCTTGCTAAATGCATGTTAGAGTAGGTGCAAGGATCACAAGGGTGGAACCAGGCCTGGCATTTTGCAGATACTCAATTATTATTGTCAAGTGAATGAATGGATGAATGAAAGCAGGAGAAGAGGAAGTGAGATAAGTCACAAGACTATTAGAGTAATTGTGGTAAGAAATCGAGAAGGACAAAGTCATTGTGGTAGAAATAATGAGGACCATTGAGAGAGGTATCAGATCAGTCTGAGGGTTCTCTTAGATGTGGGGGCTAAAGGTGTTGACCGAGCCTAGAATGGCTACCTGCTTTTTATCTTTACCTGGTGTAATCCATGGGGATAGCATTGACTGGAGTAGTGCATGCAGAAGGAAAAGTCTTGTGGGGGGGGGCTGTAATTGGGGAAGAAAAGTATCAAAACTTTGATATTTAGAGGTTAGAGAGAGATATACTTCAGATTTGGACATACTTTTCGTATAGATCCTGTGTGGGATTCTGTTGTATGTCAGTAGGAAGTTGATTTCAGATCATCAAAAAATGCAGCTGCTTTACACAGGCTACCTATTTTTAACACTAACCCAAACACTAGAAGCAATGGCTATGGAATGGAATCTGCTCAGTTTATCTTAAATATGTTATACTCCCAAAGTCCAGGCACCATGCAAAGGGTTTCAATATTTTTCTCTTTTCTATGCAATTTGTTGCTATATTTATAAATTTAAAGCAGTCAAGGTATTGAATCAGGCCATTTTCTTTGCCTACCTTAAAATTAATTTGATGAGTTTATAGAAGTTATAAAATTAACTGGTAAAGTTTCTAACATTCATCCCACTTAAAACAGATTGACTCAATTTGGTAGCATTCACACTGAAATTATGTCTATACTATAGGTATTACATTTTACCATTGTAATATACGTTTCAGGGACCTGGTTTAATTCATCCATATTTGTGAATAGACTTATTAATGGGCCTGCTTTATTAAAATGTTGCTCTATGTGCAATTTTAGGGATCAGGGGACAGGTATTTTGAGCCCTAATCAAAATGAAACCAATCCATTTGTGATATTCCTTCGTGTCACCCTTATGTTTTCCTTGTTCCATATTTCTTCTTCTTCTTCTTCGTTTTTTTAGTTGTAGATTCTTGTTCTAGTTGCTGAAAATGGGCCCAGTAGGTGCAGAGGCTGATGAGAACCAGACAGTGGACGAAATGAAGGTGGAGAAGTATCATCCATGGCAAACCACTCCCAGAGGTGAGCTGGCCCCCGACCCTGAGCCAGAGCTTATAGACAGCACCATGCTGATTGAGGTACGGATTATCCTCATATTAGCTTATTGCTCCATCATCTTGCTTGGGGTAATTGGAAACTCTTTGGTGATTCATGTGGTGATCAAATTCAAGAGCATGCGCACAGTAACCAACTTTTTCATTGCCAATCTGGCTGTGGCAGATCTTCTGGTGAACACCCTGTGCTTGCCATTCACTCTTACCTACACCTTAATGGGGGAGTGGAAAATGGGTCTTGTCCTATGCCACCTGGTTCCCTATGCCCAGGGCCTGGCAGTACAAGTGTCCACCATCACCTTGACAGTCATTGCCCTGGACCGGCACCGTTGCATCGTCTACCACCTGGAGAGCAAGATCTCCAAGAGAATCAGCTTCCTGATTATTGGCATGGCCTGGGGCATCAGCGCCCTGCTAGCCAGCCCCCTGGCCATCTTCCGCGAGTATTCGCTGATTGAGATTATTCCTGACTTTGAGATTGTGGTCTGTACAGAGAAGTGGCCTGGTGAGGAGAAGAACATCTATGGCACTGTCTACAGTCTTTCTTCCTTGTTAATCCTGTATGTGCTGCCTCTGGGCATCATATCCTTTTCCTACACCCGTATCTGGAGTAAACTCAAGAACCATATGAGCCCTGGAGCTTCCAACGATCACTACCATCAGCGAAGGCAGAAAACCACCAAAATGCTGGTGTGTGTGGTCGTGGTGTTTGCGGTCAGCTGGTTGCCTCTCCACGCCTTCCAGCTTGCTGTGGACATCGACAACCATGTCCTTGACCTGAAGGAGTACAAACTCATCTTCACCGTGTTCCACATTATCGCCATGTGTTCCACCTTTGCCAACCCCCTCCTCTATGGCTGGATGAACAGCAACTATAGAAAGGCTTTCCTCGCAGCCTTCCACTGTGAGCAGAGGTTGGATGCCATCCACTCTGAGGTGTCTGTGACATTCAAGACTAAAAAGAACCTGGAAGTCAAAAAGAACAATGGCCCCCAGGACTCTTTCACGGAGGCTACCAGCGTCTAAGGAAGCTCTGGTATGAAAATTGGTAGCTGAATTCTGACCAGAGCTATAAATCTGGTTGAGGAGAACTCCCAGGTGCATCCTGATTTCCCACTTCAAGGAAGAAAAGGAGGATCTGAATGGAAGCATCTGCAGTAGAATCTGTGGAAACCTGGGTGGCAAAGCCTTGGTGAAAAGACTCCTATTCAAAGATACAACATACAGTTCGCCTACAGTTGCTTGGATGGCTGGTCAAAGTCTGAGTAAAAGCAGAGAGGGACACTTTTGACTACTTCCCAGAATGAAGGGTACCCGAACAAGGAATTGGCATTATCAGCATTGCTAAAAAGTGGTGGCTAAATAAGTTGCCTTTCAAATCATATTAGGGCGTCGACGGGGGGGTGATGTGCTGCTCACTGCCCCCTCATCTGAGGAAAAGACTATCCAAAATTAATTTCCCTAGGGAGCCACAGGCTCTTCTTTATTGTATTTTTTTTTAATTATTCTTCCTATGGACCAATCCTTCAGGGAGCATTACCAAGTATTTGAACGACTTCCAGGAAATAAGCTGAAATTTGCTATATAATTAGTATTTTGGCCAGTGATGGGGGAAATCTTTAACGTTCAGTTAGCCAATTGTTCTTAAAACCAAATGCACATTTAGTGAAAACTTTCTTTAAATCAGAATAGAAGGCTGGAATTCTCAGAATTATAGAAATGTAAACGGTCATGTAGCTTCTCATTTCAAATTGTGACTACGTTATATAGATACTATTTACCTAACAAATAAGCATACAGCTCAAAACTTTTAATCACTTCTAATTGTTGTATCTTTTGGAACATGTATTATTCCTATGTTAGAGCTGAGTTTGTCTTCACTAAAAATGAATTCCGATTAGGAAATAATTTTTGTGGCATTTTGTGACATTTTGTGGTTATTTGTAAGCAGTTTTTGCATAGATACATAGCTCTGATGTGTTTACAGAACACTGCAGTGTTATTTTTTGAAATTCATCTTCCATGGACCCATTCAGAATTAATAAAACAATATAATTTCATCAAAATGGAACCACCTGGTAAGAGATATTAAAAACATTGCATTCATTACACTTTGCAAACATTCTATTTGGACCAAATTTAAACATTAATTATCTTCCTCTCAAAATAGTTAGCTATGTATTTTGGATAACTTATAAATATATACATAACAAAATTTTACCTATAAACAGTGGAGTGTAGATGCTATACTATTTTTCATTGAATGATTTTTGGAACACAATTTTTATTTCAATACTACCCAATCAAAGATGCCTAAAACCCTAGTATGTTTATGAAAACTCACTGAGATGTTAAAATATTTGTACTTCTTTGGATGCTGTTAAAGAAGATTTATTGTAATCACATTTTGTCAGTATGACTGAATTTGTGAATTGATTTCTTAAATTTTAAAAAGCTTCAATATGAATATTACATTTAGTTACAAATATTAACTTTATGAACTGGAGAGTTTCATTTTATGGATATATTTAAAATTCATACTATGGCTCTTGTTGAATTATTTCCAATGAAGAAGTAAAGCTCTTGATGTGGACTTGACATGGGCTTCAGTGGAATACTGAAAAAGAATAAAAACAATAAAAAAGTAAGAAGTAAACAAAAAATAATATATATATGTAATATATCATGTAATGGATGAATTGATTTTTCTGTTGGACTTGACGTAACTATCCAAGAAGAAGCTTTTTGTCCTTTAAATAGCAGTTACTTTGTTTAAGATGTTAATAGATAATTGTGGTTAAAAGGGTTGTCTTTCCCTCTTGGAGAGTTCTTACCCTGTAGGAAATGTGTATGTTACTGTATCACCAGTTGTAGTAGTAAATTATTAGAATCCAATTAATGATCCATTAATATATGTGATCTAATTAATTCTGTTAACCCATTAACAAAATATCTTTTTATGTAGTGATTTTATCTGTTGAAATAAAAAGCCTTTGGGAAACTAGAGAAATTGTGTGATATTTTATATCAGAGTTTCTGTACAAGATGAAATAGTAGGCCTTTGACACAACCAAAAAAAGGAAAATAATGGTGACTCCTAGACAGTTTAGCTCTCTTTCCTTTCTGTACATGAACGTGAGTCAATGTATTCACTCCAATGGCTGCAATTATAATTATAATTATGTATCTATTAAAATCTTATTGCTTCCTGATGTCTGTTGATAGGTGAATGGACACACACACACACACACACACACACACACACACACACACAGAGGAATATTACTCAGCCATAAAAAATAATGAGACTTTGCCATGTGTGACAACATGGATGGGTATTATGTCTAGTGAAATAAGTCAGACAGAGAAAGACAAATACCATATGATTTTACTTGTATAGGGAATCTAGAAAACAAAACAAACAAAAAGCAGGAGCAAACCCATAAATACAGAGAACAAACTGATGCCCGCTTGAGTGGAGGGTGGTAGGAAATGGGCAAAATGAGTGAAGGGGAATGGGAGGTATAGGCTTCCAGTTATGGAATGAATAAGTCAAGACATAAAAAGTATAGTATAGGGAATATGGTCAATGGTTTTGTAATCGCTTTGTACGGTGACAGATGGTAGCTACACTTGTGGTGAGCATAGTATAACATATAGACTTGTCCAAACACTGTGTTGTACATCTGAAACTAATGTAATATGTGTCAACGAGATTTCAATTAAAAAAATCTTGTTGTCTCCTGCTAAGCCCATCATCCTGCCCCCTTCTCTAACCATAGACTCAACAATGCCTTTCACTTCTCTTTTGCTTTTCAGAATTCATGTATCTCTCATTTGTGGAAAGAACTCTAGCTTTGCTGGCAGGGATTTGGGGAAATGTAGTTCTTAAGTTTCTATCCCCTAAGGTTCAGGGAGAGAATGGAAGGGAGAATATGTTGTCTAATTGCTGTCAGACAATTTGGCAATGTTGAGAATTGCCCAAATGGTGTAATTTCTAGTTTCAGGCTCATCCTCTCTTTCTTAGTGTTTTTTTGTTTGTTTGTTGTTTTTGTTTTTGTTTTTCAGAGTTACAGTGATACAGTTTGATTGTATCTTTTTTTTTTTTCCTTTTCTGGTTTCAAGGCCAATGGGTTAAAGATACTCTTTAAAACTGGCCCATTAGTACAGAGGAACTGAGGAATAAAGCATAAAGAAATTCCTCTCCCCCCCCATGGTAGGTTGATTGGAATGGAGGAAGAAAGAATTATATCAAGACTTAATTGGGGCTCCTGGGTGGCTCAGTCGTTAAGTGTCTGCCTTCAGCTCAGGTCATGATCCCAGGGTCCTGGGATCGAGCCCCACATCAGGCTCAGCGGGAAGCCAGCTTCTCCCTCTCCCACTCCCCCTGCTTGTGTTCCCTCTCTCGCTGTGTCTCTCTCTCTCTGTCAAATAAATAAATAAAATCTTAAAAAAAAAACTTAATGATTAGGGGTGTTGGGTGACTCAATAGGTTAAGCATCTGCCTTTGGCTCAGGTCATGATCCCAGGGTCCTGGAATCGAGCCCCATGTCGGGCTCCCTGCTCAGCAGGAGAGTCTGCTTCTCCCTCTGCCTCTGCCCCTCCCCTCCACTCCTGCTCGCCACTCTCACTCTCTCTCAGGCTCTCTTTCTCCCTCTCTTGCTCTCTCTCAAATAAATAAATAAAATCTTAAAAAAAAAAGACTTAATGATCTAAAAACCACAGAAGAATATAAATTCTGGATTAACTAGGATGAGCAAAGGAAATGATACCTCAGGGAGAATACAATCTTTAAAATTTTCAAGTTGATAAGGGATGAAATATGTATAAAGATTGATTTGTGAGAATTTATAAAAGACACCTGTTAGATCACTGACCTTTTTTCTTCAGTGGTACACTAGTCCGATGTCCACAGACTTCACAGATTTTCCTAGATATGGGTGAGGTTATAGGGAAGATGGACTGGGGGTTAGATAGTTCACAAGTTATTTACAACTCCAACTCTTTCTTGTTAGTCCTTGAATAGGTAACTGAATGGAAGTAAATTAAAATGACTAACTCTGAATCTACTCTCCTTTGTAAATCATTGCCAAGTTTTAACATTTTAACAAATTACTTGTCAAACAGCACATAGCAGGTTGTAATACAGGCACATAGTGTCACATTAAATTAAAAAATGCTACATTATCCTCACAAAAAATAAAGGAAAAAATAACAAGTGAATATTTTTTGTCATTATATTCTAAGATAGCATGAAACAGATGATTAGAGTCATGAGTATTATACTTAAAAAAAAAACAACTCCCAACAGCTATTTTTTTAGTGGATATAATTAGAGAGTATGGATAGAATTTTGGAACTGTCAATGTTATGATGTGATGCTACTTTTACGCAAAACATAGTGGAGCATATACTTTGAGCAGTTTTGTTACTCATGCTAATCATTTGTACCGATATATATTCACCATGCCTTAAAAAATACACTTTGCCCATCAGCACATTCTTTTTTTAAAATTAATTAATTAATTTTTTATTTTTTATTTACATATAATGTATTATTTGTTTCAGGGGTACAGGTCTGTGATTTATCAGTCTTACACAATTCACAGCACCACCATAGCACATACCCTCCCAAAAGTCCATCACCCAGCCACCCTATCCCTCCCACCCCAGTCTACTCCAGCAACCCTCAGTTTGTTTCCTGAGATTAAGAATCTCTTATGGATTGTCTCCCTCTCTGGTTTCATCTTGTTTCATTTTTCTCTCCCTTGCCCTATGATCCTCTGCCTTGTTTCTCAAATTCCTCATATCAGTGAGATCATATGATAATTGTCTTTCTCTGATTGACTTATTTCACTTAGCATAATACCCTCTAGTTCCATCCATGTTCTTGCAAATGGCAAGATTTCATTTTTTTGATAGCTGCATGGTATTCCATTGTGTATATATATATATATACCACATCTTCTTTATCCATTCGTCTGTTGATGGACATCTAGGCTCTTTGCATAGTTTGGCCATTGTGGACATTGCTGCTATAAACATCGGGGTGCACCTGCCCCTTCAGATCACTACATTTGTATCCTTGGGGTAAATACCCAGTAGTGCAATTGCTGGGTCATAGGGTAGCTCTATTTTCAACTTTTCGAGGAACCTAGGTACTCTTTTCCAGAGGGACTCCACCAGCTTGCATTCACACCAACAGTGTAGGAGGGTTCCCCGTTCTCTGCATCCTTGCCAACATCTGTCGTTTCCTGACTGGTTAATTTTAGCCATTCTGACTGGTGTGAGGTGGTATCTCATTGAGGTTTTGATTTGGATTTCCCTGATGCCGAGCGATGTTGAGCACTCTTTCATGTGTCTGTTGGCCATTTGGATGTCTTCTCTGCAGAAATGTCTGTTCATGTCTTCTGCCCACTTCTTGCTTGGATTATTTGTTCTTTGGGTGCTGAGTTTGATAAGCTCTTTATAGATTTTGGATACTAGCCCTTTATCTGATATGTCATTTGCAAATATTTTCTCCCATTCTGTCAGTTGTCTTTTGGGTTTGTTGACTGTTTCTTTTGCTGTGCAGAAGCTTTTTATCTTGATGGAGTCCCAATAGTTCATTTTTGCCCTGGCTTCCCTTGCCTTTGGCGATGTTTCTAGGAAGAAGTTGCTGCAGCTGAGGTCGAAGAGGTTGCTGCCTGTGTTCTCCTCTAGGATTTTGATGGACTCCTGTCTCACGTTGAGGTCTTTCATCCGTTTTGAGTCTATTTTTGTGTGTGGTGTAAGGAAATGGTCCAGTTCCATTCTTCTGCATGTGGCTGTCCAATTTTCCCAACACCATTTGTTGAAGAGGCTGTCTTTTTTCCGTTAGACATTCCTTCCTGCTTTGTCAAAGATTAGTTGACCAGACTGTTGAGGGTCCATTTCTGGGCTCTCGATTCTGTTCCATTGATCTCTGTGTCTGTTTTTGTGCCAGCACCATACTGTCTTGATGACGACAGCTTTGTAATAGAGCTGGAAGTCCGGAATTGTGATGCCACCAGTTTGCTTTTCTTTTTCAAATTTCCTCTGGCTTATTTGGGGCTTTTTCCACCAGCACATTCTTAAAGATAGTTTTATGACTGTGCAATTATGTCATCCTTGAAGATAACTCATGGTATTAAACAAATTAACAGCATTTCTTGTCATATGTTCTGTTATTCCCAAGCCTATGTCCCTCCCATAGTTTCTTTCTCCTATCATCCCCCTCCTCCCCAGTTCTGTTTTCCACGGCCAGAGACTGGCTTGAAGGACAGGTGATGCAAGTGGGTTCCAAGGAGCAGATGATATATTCCATAATGCACGAGAGGCCCAAGGGTGAATCTACAATCTACAATCTAAGACAAGGCTTAGAGCTGAAGTGAGGAAGATCAGAGCAACAGCTAAGTCCAAGGAAGCAGTGTCTTAAAGAGGTCATGATACTAAGTGACAGCGTCTGGGTGGGGATTGGATCAAACCAGGAACCAGGAATGCTGAAACGAGAGGGAGGCAGGAGCAAAGTAATGGCTGCACCACTGGCTCTGTAATGCTGAGCGAAGTGTTCTGGAGCAAGGTGGAAAATCTTAGATAAGTGTCTCCTTACATGGATTGTGTATACTTAGGAGATCAACAATAACTTTTTTTAATTAAAATCACCTACAAACTCTCATAACTCTCTAGAAGGAAACATTTTAATTTAATTATTGATTTTTTAATAGCTGGGAGTTCATTCAATAAATAATTACATAATAAGTGTACTGAGCCTTAAAATAATAAATTCTTGTGATAATTGTTTCCTGCTTTTTACCATCTAGGGATGAGGTAGGTGTATGTGAGGGAGTGCTCTACCAAGTGTTTGCTGTTGTCGTTTTTTTTTTTTTTTTCCTGTGGGGAGAGGAAGACATGGAGGGGAAAGTTAGGATGGAGGGGAAAGGGCAGCAACATTCTAAAGAAATGGGGCAGAAGATCCCCAGTATTCTCCTATTTGTCTGCATTGAGTAGGTCACATGGGTACCAACTCACTGGAAGATTCCCTGAATTTCTGCAGCATTGCTGAAATCTCAACCAGCCCCAGCACTCAGAATCAACGCCCTACTATTTTATATTTTAATTAAAATAAAATTTACAGTAATATGCACAGATTTAGGTATGTAATTCTATGAGTTTTCACAAGTGTATACACACGTGATCATTTACTTCAATTAAGAGATAGGCTTTTCATCACTCCATGTCCACTTCCAGTCAATCTCCACCCCACCCTGATAGCAACCGTCATGCTGATTTTTGTCACCATAGATTAATTTTGTCTCGCCTTCAACTTTGTATGTTTGGAGCCATAGAATATGTATTGTTTTGAATCTAGCATCTGTTGCATAATCCAGTGATTTGGACATTCATCCAGGTTGGTGCATGTATCATTAATTCATTCTGATTTTATTGCTGGGTCACATTCATTTGTGTGAGTATACAATTTATCCATTCTCTTGATATATGTTTGGATTATTTCAAGTTTTTGGCCTTTATGGCTAAACCTGCAATAAATATTCTTTCCTAAGTCCTTTTTTAGACATATATTTTTATACTGCTTAAGAAAATAAAAAAGTAGCTGAGTTACTAGGTCATAAAGTAGATATATAGTGAACTTTATGAGAAATAGCCAATACATTTCCCAAATGGTTACTCTCCCACTTGAAACGCTTGAGAGATCCAAGTTGTTCCACGCTTTGTAACATTTGGTGTTGTTACTGTTTCTAATTTTTTCCAATCGCAGTAGAAATCTTATTGTACTTTTGATTTGCATTTCTCTGATGACTAATGATGTTGATTGCTTATTGATATGCTTATTCATTATTCATATGTCTTCTTTAGAGAAGTGTTTGTTTATATCAATTACCCATTATGTAAAATTGGATTTAATAGTCTTTGCTGTTGTTTTTATTCAGTTTTAGTGAGTCTTTATAAATTGTGTGTGTGTGTATATATGGGTATATTATATTTGATGTGAAACCAACCTTACATTCCTGGTATAACTCTCACATGAGTTTGATGTATTATCTTTTTTAATATGCACATATATACATTATATTATATACATATATATGTTATATTATCACATATATATAATTGTATACATTCTCCCAGATACATGTATTGCAAATGACTTTTCCCAGGCTGTGAAAAAGTTCTTAATTTTGATCAAGTTAATTTATCATTTTTTCTTTTAAGGTTATTACTGTTTTGTCTTCTCTCTGAGAGATCTCTGTCTACCCCTAGGCCAGAAAGAAATTCTGTGTTTTCCTAGAAGTGCTATAGTTTTAGCTTTCACATCCCTTATTTGTCTCAGTTTGGGTTTATTTACTTTCCATATATTTATTCAATTCTCCTGACACTGATCATTTAAAAGCTTTATTTTGCCACAGGGAATTGCCCTGGCATCTTTGCTAAAAATCACTTTACTGCTTATGTTTGCAACTATTTCTGGCTATTTTAGTCGTTTGCTCTATTTGTTTATCCTTATACCAGTATCACACTCTCCTGATCTCTGTATATCTTAAAAATTTGGTAATTATGCCTGCCAAATTTGTTCTTCTTTTGCAAAATTAATTTGGTTATTCTCAGGTCTTTGTGTTTCCATACGAAATTTAGAACTAGCTTGTCTATTTCTGTAGAAAAATACTGGCATTATGATTAAGGTCATATTAACTATATAGATCCATTTAAGGAGAAATGACTTCCTAACAACATTGTCTTTTAATACTTGAACATGGTATATCTCTTCATTTATTTGCATTCCTTAATTTCTCTTAATAGTTTATTCTTTTCAGTATAGCTGACTAATATATATCTTTTGTGAAATTAATCAAGTATTTTATGGTTTTAGATGCTATTAAAATTGGAATTGTTTTTTAATGTTGATACCAACTAGGCATTGCTAGTATACAATTAGTATTTGGTTTTTAGACTTTAAAGCTTCACTTATTAAGTCTAGCAATGTTTTGCAAGTTCCTTAAGGTTTTCTGTGTAAACAAATATGCCCTTTGTGAATGAAGATAGTTTTTATTCTTCTTGCCAAATCTTAATTGCATTATTGCACTGGGTAGGACTTCTAGTAAAATGGTGAATAGATGTGGTAATAGTAAGTATCTTTGATTTGTTTTCAACCCCTAGGGACGGTTGGGGTGGAAATATTTGATATTTTCCCATTATGTATGATAACCATAGGTTTTTTGGTGGATAACTCTTATCGGGTAAAGGAAGTTATCTTCTAGTTATAGTTTGTTGAAGTTATTTTCTTAAAATTATGTATTGCTTTTGAATTTTCTCAAATAATTTCTCTCCATCTATGAAATACCTTTGTATTTTAATGTTATGAATTATACTGATTGAACCTTTAATGTGAAACCAACCTTACATTCCTGGTATAACTCTCACATGGGTTTGAAGTATTATTTTTTTAATGTATTCTTCAAATCACTTTGCTAATACTTGGTTGAAGATTTTTGCATCTGTGTTCACAAGGAATATTAGTCTATATATTTATTTTCTTGTGAACTCTGTCAAGTTTGCATATCAGTTTTTGGGTCTTAAGTCTTAAGTATTAAGGCCTCATAAAACATTTTGGATAGTGTTTCCTTCTCTTCTATTTTATGAAGGAGTTCATATTATTAATATTAATATTATTTCTTTCTTAACAGTTTGATAGGATTCAACAAAGGAATCACCTAGGCTTAGACTTTTCCTTGTGGGAAGATTTTCTTCTCTTTAAATTTCAAATTCAATGTCCATAGTAAATATTGGACTATACTTTTTTTCCTTAGATTGGTTTTGGTATATATCTTTCAAGGAATTTGTTCCTTTCATCTAAGCTGTTGAATTTTTTTACATTAAATTGACTATAATATTCCCTTAACATTTTAATTTCTGTTAGCTATATATTGACATCCTTTCTTTAATTCTTGATTTTGATAATTAGGTTTCTCTCTTCCTTCTCCTTGATTATTTCTGTCAAAGATTTACTAATTTCATTAATCTTTTCAGAAACCTAACCTTTGGTTTGATAATTTTTTTTTGTTTTCATGTTTCTATTTTCATTGATACATGCCATTATTTTACTATTTCTTTTATTTGCTTTGGGTTTAATTGGAAATTTTTCTACCTTCTCAAAACTAAAACTTAAATTACTTGTTTTATGTCTTATTATTAAGTAAATTTTTACATATATAAATTTTCCTTTAAATTCATTTTAGCTATATTCCCCTTCTAAATTTTGGTACATAATATTTTCACTGTTACTCAGTTAGATTATTTTCTATTTTCTTTTGTGATTTCTTCTAGACCTATGGATTGGGGGAGTGTGTTAATCTTCAAATATTTGGAACTTTTTCTAGGCATATTATTACTGTTGATTTCTAATATAATACCTTAGTTATCAGAAAATATATTCTATATGATTTCAATTGTTTACACTACACATTAGATAATAATCCCTGAGAGATAGGGGCAAAAACCTTAAGATTAGTACTAAAATTATTCCTGATTGTTGTCCTTAGAAAACCCCCAGGTTTCAGCACATTGAGAGGGAACACAGATAGAATCCAGCAGAATCCTTGAATTCAGGAAATAAAGTTGGAAGTTGGAGGAGAAAAAGGAAGATAGAATTTGCAGGTCAGAGTATAAAAAAGAAGAAAGCTTCACAGAAAAGACCTACAGAGAACCACAGAGGGTTTCCTTATGGAGCTGCCTGTATGTTAAGAAAATATCCACGATTGTAGAGAAAAGGTAACCTTGGATTATTAGAAATATAGTATCCAGAGAACACACAAGGGTAAAAAAAGCAATATTCCCACCAGCTATACTGAAAAATCTTGTAATTCACTGGGCACTGGGTAAAGTACCCAGAATGTTCTTGCCTCAGTAGTGAGGAATCATTAACAAAATTCTTCTCTGGTTCTTCTCAAGAAATCTTAAAAGCAAAACCTGAAAGGAACAAAGTATTTCCAAATAGCTTAAATGTATTACAAAATGCAGCTCAAAAATGTTTATAGCTATACAAAATATATACAGGACTCCACAGGGTAAAATTGACAAATTCTTTCTTCTGATCAAGATTGCCAGGCATATAAAAAGCAAGGATATATTACCCATAGTAAGAGGAAAAATAAATCAAACTAAACTGACCCAGAATTGACATAGATATTAGAATCAGCAGATAAAGACATTAAGACATTTATTATAACTATTTGATATATTCAATATTGTTGTTTAAAGATGTGAAAGTATAAAAAATTATCCAAACCAAATTTCTGGAGATGAACATTACAATGTCTGAGATAATAGAAGACCAATTAGGAATTGCAGCAGAAAATATTAGTGAACTTGAAGACATAGCAATAGAAATTATCCAAAAGGAAACAGAAAAAGAAAAAAAAAATTACAAACACGTAAAGAACATCAGTGATCAGTGGGACAACTTCAAGTGGTCTTACATATGTGTAATTACAGTCAGCAAAAGAATGGAGGAAAGAAGACATGTTTGATGTTACAGCTGAAAATTTTTCAAAAGTTGTAGATAATAATCCAACAAAGGAGATAATATCAATTCACAAAAATACTCAAGAATTCAAAAGGTGACAAAGATAGAAAAGAGAAACAAAACGATGTGAGAAAAATAGAAAACAAATAACAAAATAACTTCCATCTAATCTCATCAGCAATCACGTTAAATGTAAATAGTCTAAACACTACAATTTAAAAGGCAGAGATTGTCAGATTGGCTATAAAAGCAAGACCCAACTGTATGATATTAAACTATTTTAAATACAGAAGCAATTCTACAAAATATAAAAGCTATGGTTAGAACCCAGAATGCAAATATTATGTCTTGTTAATATAGATATTATTCTATGATACAAAACCTGGGAGAGGATGTGAAGGCAAGGTAGGAGAAACTGGAAGTGCACTAATTAATTTTATTATAATAGTACCTCAGTTGATGCCTTCAAAAGCTGCTAAATCAACCTATAACAGTTCAATATAGTAACTAAATATGTAAATAAAAATAGAATAAATATGACCAAATTTTACTGTGTATATGTCTCCAGTGCTTTTTTAAATGTTTATTCTCAGATCTTACTTCAACAGATTCTGATTCAGGTTTTTGGTCTGGGCTCAGGAGTGTGCTTTTTAAACAGTTATCTGTGGTATAACTGGGATGTAGGTGGTATCTTTGTGTCACATTAAAAAATAATATGCAGGTTTAATAATAAACTAGCCAAATGTGGTAGTGGGGAAAGATGGAAGGTGGGAGTAAGGATACGTCTTTTAAAGGAAAACTACAGATTAATATCCTTCATGAAGATAAATAAAAATATTCTAAGCAAAACTTTAGCAACAGTATCCAATAATTTATAAAAAAGAAAATACATCATGATCTTGTGGGGTTTATTAATTTCACATTAGATAATAAATGTCATTTTCTATATTGACAAACTAAAAAAAAGTCTTAACAGACACATATAAAATGTGTGACAAAATAAAATACTCTTTTCTGATTAAAAAATCAATATTAAGAAGTATATAATTTTCATCTTCTGCTTTTTATTTCACCTACTTTATATCTCCCTGACTGAGAGAATTAAATTAAAAATTTCCTATGAACATTTTATGACTAATTTTTATCTAGATCTCTTGAATATTTTATAGATTCTTCAAAATTAATTTTGATATTGCTTTACTTTGTGCCGCCCCCTATTATGACAGTTGAATCTCTATTTTTGCCTTGAATTTGCTTTATCTGGTCATAATATTACAAAACTTGTTTTCATTTAATTTTTATTTTCTTGTTACATCTTTGCCCATCTTTTTTTACTTTTAATATCTCTATTTTGCTCTTTGAAACATGTTTATTTTGTACAGCATATGATTGGGTTTTGATTTTAATCCCATATAAGTCTCATCATTTTTTAATTGAGTTTATCTCTTTTATATCAATTGGTTTGCAGATATGCTAACTCATTAATTCTTCTATGTTAGACATTTTTCTACATTGAATGTGCTCCTTGTTTTTTACTACAGCCATATCATCCAGGCTTCCCTTGATTTGGTGGTTGAGGTTGTGGTTAGTGATGTGACAGTGGTGGTAATATGTATGCTATATTTTTTATATTTTCTAAGATTTATATGCTGTTTTTAAGATTTCTAGTGTTTTCATACTACTATCTCTTAATTTATCAATTTTAGAGCATAAACGCTGACTCCCCACCATGAAAGATAAAGGAAATAAAATTTAAACAGTGTGGTACAGCTACACATCACCAAACAGCTAAAATGAAAAGAAAGAAAATACCTGTGTTAATTGGAGAATTTAGAGCAACTTGCATGAACGGGAATATAAACTGGTTAAGCCACTCAAAAAAACTGGCAATTTCTACCATAACTGACTAGTCCTACTTTACTACCAAGCAATTCCATTTCTACTTATGTACCCAAAAGAAATGTATGTGTATGTTCACCAGTACACATACACAAGAATGTTCATGTGTTCATATGCAACATTTATAATAGCTGAAAATTGAGATGTAACCTAAGTATACATTGACAGTGGATTAGATAAATAGTTATATATTCATGGAATGAAGGACTAAAGAGCAATTTTTAAGCTTTAGTGAGGTAGTATTGATACACAAAACTGCTTATATTTAATGTATACAATTTGATGAATTTGGACATATGCATACATCCATGCTACCATCACTACAATCAAAGTAATAAACGCATCCATCACTTCCAAAAGTTTTCTTGTGTCAGAAGGAATAAACTCTTGCTACATGTAACAACAGGAATGAATTTCACAAACATTACAGTAGCATATGAAACCAAACACAGTGGATTACATACCATATAAGTACTTTTCTACAAAGTTAATAAATAGCCAAAATGAATCTGTATTGTTAGAAGTGAAGATAATGGCTACCTTGGTGGTGAGGTAGTTACAGGTAGAGGGCAAAAGGGGGCTTCTGGAATGCTTTTAATGTTTTGTTGCTTGATTATATGTGCACATGGTTAGACTTCACCAAGCAGTAAAAATGTTTCAAAGCTGCCAACATTCAGTGCTGGTGAGATTAGGAAAACTAGGCACATCTTGCATTGATGAAGGAAATACCAACTGCTACAATCATTTTGGAAAGCAACCTAGCAATAGCTATTAAAATTTAATGTAAATACAAAATTTGAATCCACAACCCACTTTTGAGAATCTGTTCTGTGGGAAAAAAGCAGCATTATAGAAGGCTACATGAAAATATATTTGAAGTGGCCAAAAACTGGAAAATGTTCTAGTATCCATAATTAGGAAAAGTGATCAAATAGATTATAATACAGTCAGCCATAGTATATTATGCAGCTATTAAATAAAATGTGTTTTATGCATAACTGATGAACTGTAAGAATTTCCATGATGTGTTATTAATTGAGAGATGTCTAAAGCAAATGCACACAAACATATTTAAATATTCATTTCAAGATATAACTAGATTATTAACACTGTTTAGCTACTGGAAGTAGGATGGGAAAGGAAAAAGATAGTAGGGAGATAGGAAAATGATTTGATCATAAGGATCCATGTATTTTTTTCTCTTTAAATTTTTT
>NW_027397066.1:130605105-130650476 GCF_003265705.2 Callorhinus ursinus
TTTTCAGAGTCCATCGTCTCTCATGGTTCGTCTCTCCCTCTGATTTAACCACTTCATTCTTCCCTTCCTGCTCTCTTCTTCCTTTTTTTTTTCTTAATATATATTGCATTATTTGTTTCAGAGGTACAGATCTGTGATTCAACAGTCTTGCACAATTCACAGCACTCGCCATAGCACATACCCTCCCCAATGTCTAACACCCAGCCACCCCATCCCTCCCACCCCACCCCTACTCCAGCAAGCCTCAGTTTGTTTCCTGAGATTAAGAACTCCTCATATCAGTGAGGTCATATGATACGTGTCTTTCTCTGATTGACTTATTTCACTTAGCATAACACCCTCCAGTTCCATCCACGTCGTTGCAAATGGCAGGATCTCATTCCTTTTGATGGCTGCATAATATTCCATTGTATATATATATACCACCTCTTCTTTATCCATTCATCTGTCGATGGACACCTTGGCTCTTTCCACAGTTTGTCTATTGTGGACATTGCTGCTATAAACATCGGGGTGCACGTACCCCTTTGGATCCCTACATTTGTATCTTTGGGGTAAATACCAGTAGTGCAATTGCTGGATCGTATGGTAGCTCTATTTTCAACTGTTTGAGGAATCTCCATACTGTTTTCCAGAGTGGCTGCACCAGCTTGCATTCCCACCAACAGTGTAGGAGGGTTCCCCTTTCTCCACATCCCCGCCAACATCTGTTGTTTCCTGACTTGTTAATTTTAGCCATTCTGACTGGTGTGAGGTGATATCTCATTGAGGTTTTGATTTGGATTTCCCTGGTGCCGAGTGATGTTGAGCACTTTTTCATGTGTCTGTTGGCCATTTGGATGTTTTCCTTGGAAAAATGTCAGTTCATGTCTTCTGCCCATTTCTTGATTGGATTATTTGTTCTTTGGGTGCTGAGTTTGATAAGTTCTTTATAGATTTTGGACACTAGCCCTTTATCTGATAGGTCATTTGCAAATATCTTCTCCCATTCTGTCAGTTGTCTTTTGGGCTTGTTGACTGTTTCTTTTGCTGTGCAGAAGCTTTTTATCTTGATGGAATCCCAATAGTTCATTTTTGCCCTTGCTTCCCTTGCCTTTGGTGATATTTCTAGGAAGAAGTTGCTGCGGCTGAGGTCGAAGAGGTTGCTGTCTGTGTTCTCCTTTAGGATTTGGATGGACTCTTGTCTCATGTTTAGGTCTTTCAACCATTTTGAGTCTATTTTTGTGTGTGGTATAAGGAAATGGTTCAGTTTCATTCTTCCGCATGTGGCTGGCCAATTTTCCCAACACCATTTGTTGAAGAGACTGTCTTCTTTCCGTTGGATATTCTTTCCAGCTTTGTCAAAGATTAGTTGACCAGAGAGTAGAGGGTCCATTTCTGGGCTCTCTATTCTGTTCCATTGATCTATGTGTCTGTTTTTGTGCCAGTACCATACTGTCTTGACGATTACAGCTTTGTAATAGAGCTGGAAGTCTGGAATTGTGATACCCTCAGCTTTGGTTTTCCTTTTCAACATTCCTTTCACTATTCTGGGTCTTTTATAATTCACTACAATTTTAGAATTATTTGTTTCAGCTCTGCGAAAAAAGTTGATGGTATTTTGATAGGGATTGCATTGAATGTGTAGATTGGTCTAGGTAGTATAGACATATTAATAATATTTGTTCTTCCAATCCATAAGCATGGAACATTTTTCCATTTCTTTGTGTCTTCCTATATTTCTTTCATGAGTGTTCCATAGTTTTCTGAGTACAGATCCTTTGCCTCTTTGGTTAGGTTTATTCCTAGGTTCTTATGTTTTTGGTGCAATTGTAATTGGCATTGACTCCTTAATTTCTCTTTCTTCTGTCTCATTGTTAGTGTGTAGAAATGCAACTGAATTCTGTGCATTGATTTTATATCTTGCCACTTTGCTGTATGAGTTCTAGCAATTGTGGGGTGGAGTCTTTTGGATTTTCCACATAGAATATCATGTCATCTGTGAAGAGTGAGAGTTTGACTTTTTCCTTACTGATTTGGATGCCTTTTATTTCTTTTTGTTTTCTGATTGCTGAGGCTAGGACTTCTAGTACCCTGTTGAACTGCAGTGGTGATAGTGAACATCTCTGACATGTTCCTGACCTTAGGGGAAAAGCTCTCAGTTTTTCCCCACTGAAAATGATGTTTGCTGTGAGCATTTCATAGATGGCTTTTATGATATTGAGGTATGTTCCCTCTATGCCTACACTGTGAAGAGTTTTAATCAAGAAAGAGGCTGTTGAATCACAGATCTGTACTTCTGAAACAAATAACGCAACATATTTTAAGAAAAAAGAAAAAGAAGAAGATAGCAGGAGAGGAAGAATGAAGGGGAGTAAGTCAGAGGGGGAGATGAACCAGGAGAGATGATGGACTCTGAAAAACAAACTGAGGTTTCTAGAGGGGAGGAGGGTAGGGGGATGGGTTAGCCTGGTGATGGGTATTAAAGAGGGCACATTCTGCATGGAGCACTGGGTGTTATGAACAAACAATGAATCATGGAACACTACACCAAAACAAATTATGTAATATATGGTGATTAACATAACAATAAAAAAATTAAAAAAAATAAAAAAAATAAAACAAAACAAAAAAAAAAGAAAGAGGCTGTACTTTCAAACAAGACAGCATCTTGATGATCTGGAAAGCTCAAGTAGAAGTAGGGCATACATGATTTTTAAAGCCAATGGAATTAAAGAAGCACTTTTTTTCTAATGGCTATAATTGCATTAATTTCACCAAAGTAACTAATTTAGGTTGCTTCATATACTCCCTAAAAGGAGTCTGATATTTGTAAACATTTCCTCAAATACAAGCATATGCTTTGCTAATAGAATTTCTTGCAGAATGAAGGTTGCTCTAACGTAGATGGTAAAGATGAATGAAATAGCAAGACTTGAGCTATCCAGATCATCAAGATGCTGTCACAGTTGTCCCATTAGAACCATTAGAAAAAAATTACTTATTTAATTCCATTGGCTTTAAAAATCATGTATGCCCTACATCTACATGTGAACAGGGTTACCTGAACTATAGACTATCAAATAAGGTGAGTTTTTAAAAAGGATTTTATTCAGAATTTATTATATAGTAGTGAATTTAAAGATTAAGTAGCATTGGGAGGGGCAGGTTAATATGTGTACCTAGTAGCTGAATTAGAATTCACTTTCACAATTATGCTATCTATTGACCCAAATATCTCTGTAACACTATCTAGTAACACATTTTGGGCAGTTCCAGTTAATTGTTAAGTTAGAGAATGATTATTTTATGTACTGATTAGGTATCAGCACCAGTATATAGGATTAATAAGCACTTAATAATGAGAAAGTGAGTCTTCCATAAATAGTTCAAGGATTTAAAAACTTTATGCTTATGGTAATGAAAGAAAATTAAAATTGTATGGAAATATATGTAGCCCAGATTGAGCATGGTGTTGAGATCAGTGTAAGGTACTGAAAACAAGTAAACCCAGAGATTAATAAAATGCTGAAATGGGTTAAAGAGAAAAATCACTGTAACAGAGATATAGCCTGGATTCAAGAAAACTCTGGGTTATCAGGATCTCTTATATGGGTTTTTATAAGGAGAAACATTCTTCCCAATGAAATGTCAAAATTACATTGATTAAAAATATTTTAAAGGGGCTGAGTTTTGAAGTTTATAGAGTATTTCAATCATTAGAAGTTAGATGGTCCTATCTGACTTCCTAAGATTTTCCTGCTTTAATTTCTATGATGTGATAATTAAACCAAATCAAGCACTACATGGTGTGCTGAGGCCTCCTGGGTCCTTGGAGTTATTTCAAGAGGTCTATGACTCCCTATGTACACAAATCATTGTTGATTGAATAAATAATAAATAATGCATTGCATACACAAATGCAGTCTTCTATTTTAAATGCATAAGATTCTGTTTTGGTTAATAAAGATTCAGGGTAGCATTTTGTCATTAGACATTTTATCAACACATCCTAAAAGCATAATTTTATTCCAGTGAGATTCATAATTTTATTTAGATCACATGATGAAATCTTCACACATGAAATGGTTAGAAACCATGCCTTCAAAGTTAACCACTTTCTATCGGGTTCTAACTAATGACAATTCAGCTTCAAATAACCAGTTTTGTCAGATTTCATTATGAAATAACTAATCAACCTCAGCTAAGTGTAATGGCCCGTGATAGGCACGAAAGATACAGATTGGTACAAGACATCCAGAGGTGGCACAGAAAATTTCCAAATTTTGTCAACATTTTCTTCTTGTTCTCAGGAAATTCAAAACTCTATCTTCCATCACAGGTCTTTTCCTCTCGGTTGTATTTACTTTGGTGTTGAATAGTACTGGCATTCAACCCCTAGCTCAGACTATAGAGTTATCTTGGATTCTCCCATCTTCTACAATACAAATCCTTCCAAGAGTCCATCTATCTTCATCACTACCACCTCTGCTTCAGTTTTTGCTTAGGTGAGGAGCAGTGAAACTCCTTCCTAAGTAGACCTTTGTTTCCAGCCTTGCCCCTCTCTAATGCATGTTCCATACTTTGCCAAGATAGTGTTAAAGTAACCAGATTAAGACCCACTCAAATTTAGCCCTATGTAAGCAAAGGATCTCTTCAAGATCCTGATTTCAGTTCTTTTGAATAAATATCCAGGAATGGTATTGCTGGATCCTAGAGACTCCACAAAAAAACTGTTAGAATAAATAAATCAATTCAGTAAAGTTGCAGGTTACAAAATCAACATGTAAAAAATCAGTTGTGTTACTATACGCTAAAAATGAATTGTTTGAAAACGAAATTTAAAAAACCATCTCACTTACAATACATCACCAAAGAATAAAATACTTAAGTATAAAATTAACTAAAGAGATAAAACATGTATACACTGAAAATTACATATCACTGATGAATGAAATTAAAGACACAAAGAAATGGAAGAATATTTCATGCTTGTGAATTGAAAGACTTATTGTTGTTAAAATATCCATAATACTAGCATGATCAATCTGCAGGTTCAGGGCAATCCCTATCTAAGTTACAATAGCATTTTTTTTTACAGACATAGGTAAAACAATTCTAAAATTCACATGGAACCACAAAGGACTCAAAATAGTCAAAGCAATCTTGAAAAAGAAGAACAAAGCTAGAGGCGATACTTCTTGGTTTCAAAATATATTACGAAGCTACAGTAATTAAAACAGTATGATATTTTATGAGGGCAAACATATAGATCAAGAGAACAGAATGGAGACCCAGAAATAAACCCATGCAAATACAATGAACTGACCTTCCCAAGAGTACCAAGAATACAAAATGGTGAAAGGGTGGTGTCCTCAACACATGGTGCTGGGAAAACTGGATCTCCACATGGAAAAAAAGAAAAAGAAATTGGACCGTTTTTTTATACCATACATGAAAATAAACTCTGTATGAATTAAAGACTTAAAGGTAAGACCTGAAACTATAAAGTTTTTAGAAGAAAACATAGGGGAAAAGCTTTATAACACTGGCCTAGGCAATAAATTCTTAAATATGACACAAAAGAACAGGCAACAAAAGCAAATTACTTAATATGATTTACATAGCTCTTTATAATCTGATCACTATCAAAACTTTTTTTTTAAGATTTTATTTATTTATTTGACAGAGAGGGAGAGAGAGCACAAGCAGGGGGAGTGGCAGGCAGGGGGAGACGGAGAAACAGACTCCTCGCTGAGCAGGGAGCCGGACACGGGACTTGATCCCAGGACCCTGAGCCGAAGGCAGATGTTTAACTGACTGAGCCACCCAGGCACCCCTAGCAAATTGTTTAAAGATTGTATTCAATCCATTTCTTCACAATGCTCCAACCATTCCAAGTTAGAGGTGTTTTTTATGTATGTCATCTTGCTTCATACTTTAGGCATACATGGTTTGTTCTATTCCAACAACCATACTCTCTACTCCACTACTCTTACCAGTGGAACATCAATTTTGTTCTGGTATTCACCTTCTGGGGTCAAAGGAAAGAGACTATCCCCTCCATCTCTAGCCACTGATTATGTAAGATCCAAGAAGATAATATTGTGCCATTGTATCGGCAGCTCCAAAGTTCTTAACTTCACCAGTTCCTTCTTTGTCATAATAGAAGTCTGCTCTATCTTCCTTACTTTCCTTTTTAAAAATAATTCTATTGAGAAGTTTCTAAGTCTGGTTTGTCATCCTTATTCAGATATTATGTGATAGGACAACCATCTCTGTTACATGCCTTTCTGTGTTTGTCATCTCAACAAATCACTGCAAGACTTATATGAAGGCCTTAGCAAGGTGATCTATGTAGGTTTTGTCTGGCTATGAATTGTCAGTTGTGCTGAGCATTACCCTGAACCACCTTCGGAATACCAATGATAAGCAGCACTCCCCTCCCAACATTGAAGGCACTTGAGATAAGCTGGTTAGACTTTGGAGGTGACTACCCTGGGGGAAGGGGGGGAAGGCACCTGTGTGCTGGTGATTTGCATAATCATCAGGATGCTTTGCCACTTTGTGGCCCTAATTTGCTGAAATCTAGTGCCAGGTAAACAAAGGAGATCCATCCCCACACATCCCCTGAATAATAATTTTTACAAAGCTTTGACAATATTCAGTAGGTTTTAGTACCAGTTCCAAGCAGTGGTGGAGTGGTAGGTTGACCATCCCAAGAAACAATTCTTTGACACCAGCTGGGTATCCTAGAATTGAAATTAATTCTGACTATTTACCTGGAGATAGTTTCAGATTCCGCAGTTTTACAAGACTGTCCCCGCAACCCCCCCTTAGATGCCAGTCAGGTTATTCCCTGTATTTCTGACCCCTGGCTGTAAAGCAAAGGTTCCCATGACTCCCTCCTTGAGTTCCATTAATTTGCTAGAGTGGCTCACAGAACTCTGGGAAACATTTTGCTTATCAGATTACTGTTTTATTATAAAAAGATATAACCCTTGATATAAGCCCCAGTCAATACTTCACATAGGGCTACTGCACAGAGAATTTGTCTCTACCAGCATTCTAGTTCTACTTCAGACCATGTGGGCTCAGGAAATCTTACTGGTTCTCATTTAGCACGTTCAATTAATATTGCGTGAAGGGCCGACTTACATGCCTTCTGTTTTACAATATTAGGTAGGGGAAACGTTCTCCAGTCAGACACAATGTCTATCCCCCAAATACAATGAGGTAAAAAAAGAAGCAATATTTTCACATAAAATCTGTTCAAACAAATCTTAATTTAACCTTGATTTTATTAGCCATTACATTCTTAACTGTAGCTTTCTTTGGACTTCATCAACAGGTTTTGGTTTTATAATACTAGGTAGGGGGAAGTGTTCCCCGGGGCCAGATATAATACCCATTCCCATAAAGCATGCAGGTAAAGGAGATACAACTTCTTCACATAAAACCTGCTTAAACATTCCAACTTTTATAATCCTATCAACCATTACATTTTTTTTTCTTTCAATTTAAGTGTAGCCCAAGTTAGGACTTCAGCAATGGATTTTGATACCACTTCATGGGATTTGGATATCAAAGCATCCTGGGAACTTCTCCACCCAGTGACATTTTACCACACTTGTGCAAAAGGCTTTGTGTGCCCAGTAAGGGATGGAACCAAGAGAGCCTGGCTCTTTTGTCGACCTTTAACCTGATTATCTGCCTAACTACTGCCACAAGAGATGTTGGTCAAGTCTTTCATGAAAATCTTTCTGGGTTTTTAAATTTCTCCAAACAGATCTGACTTGTTTGGGGCCCTTTAATGCTGGGGGAACAATAAGGATCCTTTGACCCACCCAACTTTAGGTTGTGCTGTGTTAATACCCTTGTTTTAGCCCTGTCAATGTTCATTTTATTCATTCCATTCCTTAATAAGCATCTAAAGATTTCTGCCCTGCTGGGACAAGTCCCGTGACGCTTCCTTATCTGTTTCCTCTTTCTTTATTTGTTAATAACTGTTTAAAAATTTCCACCTTGCTTGGACAAGTCTCTTGACTCTCCCCTCGGCCTCTTCCTAATTCTCTTATTAATTAACTGGATGTTTTTGTTAGCATTTGTAAGACCCATGAGGGCAGGCTGAGACAGCAAATTCCATAGAGCTTCCAGAACAATTTTTTTTTGGTTTTGCAACAATAAAGTTATATGTGGTGCCCATGTGAAAGGAGTTTTCCTTAACCATAGTGTTGACCATGGTCTGGGTGATGAGCCATATTCTGAGGGTGAATATCCTGATCATCATAAAGCCAGTCCCACATGGCTCGCATACAAAGCATATCAGCTGTTTCATCTGGGGTGTTCCATTTGGCATTCACAAAGGACAGCTGCCCTTCTCAGGATAAACAGACCTTACAGTGGCTTTTATCCAGTCCACCAGGCTGGCTGCTCCCTCAGGAGCCCATTCAGCCATTTATGATTATTCCACAGTGAGCTGTGGGTCCTCCATCAAACCAAATATGCTCTTACTCTGCAGCATTCAAAATCAGACACTCTTCCCAAATTAGTCCCTCCTATAATTCATCTCAGGAAGGGTTTCTCAGGGAGCTGGTGATACTGATTCACAAAATGAAACAACTCCTTCATACTAGATCCCCTTGTTTCAACAGTTTCTTGGTTTTGCCCTTTCCCCACATTTATTATCTTCTTGGTAACCAGAGGTCTTAGTGGTATTTTCGGTTGTCCCTGTACAATTTTCCCTTTCTAGGCAGCTTTAAAGCTAATGGCCAAAGCTCAGATTGGCCCAAATCTTACCTTCATTTAGCTTCAAGGCCCAACCCAGCACTTTCTTTCACTTTTTTCTCAGCTATTACAGATAGCAACAATCCAGAGATTGTATATTTTGCCTTTTTCTGATTATTGTGTGTTTCCTTATGCATCCAGTGAACCAGCTCCCTGGGAGTTGGATTCATCTCCGAATTCCACTGATAACTTTTACCTATAGTAACTGAGTGCGGCATAGCTGCCGCTCCATATCATGGTGACCACCCGGCCACCCAGGAATCAAAGGTTCTTCATACCCCCCACTTTCACCCTTTCTTTTCCCAAATCACAGGTTTCCACGAGCCAGGGCCATACTAGCAAATCCCACTTCTCTAATGCCAACTAAATGGGTTCTGATACCAATTCCAATGTGAGGGAGGGTCCCCCCGCTGACAAGCCATTCTCTGACAGCAGCTAAGCATCCTACAATTCAAGTCCATTCTGACTACCTGGAGATAGCACCAGATTCCATAAGTTGAGCACTTGATTCTACAAGACTGCCTCCTCCCCACTTCAAGTGCCAGTAACAAGCCCAGGTCATCATTTGTGCTTCTGATGGCCTATAGATCAGAGAGGTTCCCATGACTCCCTCCTCAGGTTCAATTAGAGGCTTGAGAGGCTTCCAGAACTCAGAAAAGTATTTTACTTACTAGATTACTAGTTTATTAAAAAAAGATGTGATGTGATGAGCACTGGGTGTTATATGCAACCAATAAATTATTGAACACTACAGCTGAAACTAAATATGTACTTTAAGTTGGCTAATTGAATTTAAATTTAAAAAATAAATATTAAAAAAAGATATAACTCAGGAACAGCAAGATGGAAGAGATGCATAGGGCAAGATATGGGGAAAGGGCATAGAGCTTCCATGCTTTCTCTTAGTACTCTACTCTCCCTGAATCTCCATGTGTTCACCAACATGGAAGCTCTCCAAACTGTGCCCTTTGGGGTTTTATGGAGGCTTCATTACAGTGGCATGATTGATTAAATCATGGGCCATTGGTGATTGAACTCATTCTCTAGCTCCTTTCTCCTCCAAGGAGGTGGGAGAGGGGGGCTGAAAGTTCCAACCCTCTGATCACTTGTTGATTCTCCTCCAAACCAACATCCATCATCAGGTGGAATCCAAAAATCACCTCATTAACATAACAAACTTTTGCGACTCTCATCGCCAAGGAAATTCCAAGGGTTTTAAAGCTCTGTATGAGAAACAAAGACCAAATATATATTTCCTATAAATTACAATATCACATCCCCCCTCAAAATTCATTCTTCTTGTTCTTCCTCTTATGTCTCAGTGAATTAAACCCACTGTCTATCCAGTTATCCCCAAAGCCCTAGAATAATAATAGTTTATATGAGAACCAGGGACATTATTAACATCATTTCATTTGAACCTTAAAGTATATCTATAAATTATTATTATCTCAAATGATTATATGAAGAGTGAGGCTTAGCCAGGTTAAGAAATTTGCCTCACAACTGGAAAATAGAGTAGCTGGGATTTCGACCATTTTAGCCAAGCCCTAAGCCTCTGAACTACTATCCTTGATTCAGTCTTCCCTGTTCCTCACAGATATCAACTGTGTGTCTTTACTATCTTTTCATACTTACTCTCCACAAAGCAGTCAGTGGCAATGACTATGTGGCTGAAAGGTCAGTCTATCCACCCGACTGTAGATACAGAGGGTCCCTATGGCACCAGACAGAGGTACAAGGCAGGTTGCTGACTGAACACTTTGGATGATATGCAAGGCAAAACTCTGTTTCTTAAAATTAAGTGTTTGAGCAATGCCTGGGTGGCTCAGTCGGTTAAACATCTGCCTTCAGCTCAAGTCATGATCCCAGCGTCCTGGGATGGAGTCTCACATGAGGCTCCCTGCTCAGCGGAGAGTCTGCTTCTCCCTCTGCCTCTGCCCCTCCCCCTGCGTGGGCTCTCTCTCATGCTCTCTCTCTTTCTCTGACAAATCAATACATGAAATCTTAAAAAAAAAAGACCAAGTTTCAATCAAACATTTATAATAAAAATTAAGTGTTTGAGATATCCCTACATCCTTATCATAAAGATATTTTTATTTGGCTAATTTGGATAGATTTTCATTTCTTGTGATTTCATAATTCCCCACTGTTTGTATTATTTATTGCTATGTAATAATCTACCCCAAAACATAATGGCTTAAAATGACAATTTGGTATTATTCAACCTCATAATTCTTTTGGTCAGAAATTTGAACAAGACACACAAAGAGTGTGGCTGGTCTTTGTCGTGTAACATCTGGGTCCTGAGTTGTGCTGATGCAAGGGCTGGTGTCTGGAACAGCTGAGAGCTATCGCCCTACTTGATCTTTCACTATTTGTTCCCTTATTACACTTCCTTTGTCTTACTTTTGTTTCACTGAGATTTTTATATGATTCCATCTTATCTCTAACATTGGTGTATTATTTATGTCCTAGAACTTATAATTCCTTAAATAATCAGAGAAATGCAAATATTATACCACTTTACACGTAGCATGAAGATCTCACAACAGTATATTCCCGATTCTTCTCTCCCATCCTTTGTATTATTAAGGTCATCTATTTTATTTTTTGTGTGCTGGGAGTACAAACTACATTGCTGTTATTTCTGCTTTATGCTGTGTGTTATTTTTTAGATTTGTTTAACCTAAGAAATAAAAGTGTAATTTACCTTTATTCCAGGCCAGTCTTCTACATTTCTTTTGTAGGTCCAACTTCCTGTCCCAGCATGTTCCTTCTCCTTGGAAGACTTTATTAAACATTTCTTATAGAGTATGTCTGCTGGTGATGAATTCTCTCAGTTATATATTTTATGTATATATAAAATCTCCTTTCTCTTGAAAGATATTTTTACTGACTGTAGAAAGTTGGATTAATAGTTTTGTTTTATTCTTCACTACATTAAAGATATTGTTGCATTGTTTCATGGTTTCTCATAAAAACTCAGCTGCAATTTTCAAATTTGTTCCTCTGTATCTATCCTCTGTGCCTTTTATTTCTGTCACCAAAATTTTCACTCTGACTTTTGTTTTCACTCATTTGAATATGATATGCCTACGTATGTGGTTATATTTTGTTTTGTTTGCTTTTTGCTTTTTGGTATTTTCCTGTTTGTTGGTCTCTGAGTTTTTGGATCTGCTGCTGGGCGTGTACCAATTTTAGAAAATTCGTGGCCATTATTTTAAAAAAGATTTCTTCTGCCAAGTTCTCTCTCTCTTTGCCTCCTGGGCTGCCAACTATGCATATGTTATACTGTTTGATGTTGTCCTGGTGCAGAGATGTTCTGCTCTATTTTTGTTTCACTCTTTTTTCTCTTTGTGCCTCAGTTTGGGTAATTTCTGTTTTCCTATCTTCAAGTTCACTTATGTCTTCCTTGGATGTGTTGCGTGTACTCATGAGCACATGAAAGGTGTTCTTTATCTTTACTGCTATTTTTCTCATTTATAATATTTCCATTTAATCGTGTCTTAATGTTCCATCTCTCTGCTGAAATTAACCACTTGACTTTGGTTTCATTGACATTCATATGTCTACCATTTTCATTAAAGCCATAAATATTAGTCATAATTATTTTAAATTCCCTCTCACATAGTTCCAACATCTCTATCATATCTGAGTTTGGATCTGATGAATGCTTTGTTTCTCGAGAGTGCATTTTTTCATACATATTTATTAGGCCTGGAAATGGGCACACTTTTCTATCTGCTAGGTCTTTAATATATGGGTTTGAGTTAGAAGTTGGGCTAGATTGGAGGTTTTCTGTTGCTGTGGTTAAATTCAACTCACACTTTGAATTCCTATAGTGATAACTTGTGTTTAGAATGAGAATTGATTTACTCCAATACCCATGTGACTCTCAGCTTGAGGCATCCCCTTGTCACTGTATCTCAAGAGAAGGTATCTTTGCAGTCTATTGGTACTTGAAGCTTGTTTGTTTGGTGGTGGTGAGTGGTGATATCTCTTCTCTGTTCTGATCAAGTCTCAACCTTAGGCAGGAACCTTATCCCTGGGTGTCAGAGGTGTGGCTTTCTCAGTTCTTCTGCCCATATTCTGGCTGTGTGGGCCCCTGCATGCACTCCTGCTTCTTCTAGGAGTTTGGTTTTTCTGTTGCCTTCCCTCACCAGTATTCTAAGGGTGAAAGTATTTGTTTCCCTCCCTCCTACAGATCTTCATTTCTTAAGAGGAAATGGGGGAAAGGGTCAGTGGAGCTCCCTGGTCCTCCTACAAAGGTGCTCTTCCCCTCTCCATGGGGTCTGCTCTAAAACAAATCCTTTTTTCACTCTCTGATCTTTTTTGTGATTATACGTTGGGATGCATGGAGAAAATCTTGCAAGAGGGTGTGCACTCCTCTAATTTCTAAAGTCCCACAGGTTCTATACTCTCTTGCAAGTCTGCCCTGGGCCTTCACCAAGATGTCAACTATTATAGCTTGGTTCTTATTAGTGTCTAGTTATCTGGTAAGTATGTGCTCATGTCTCTTCTCTCTTTGAAGATCCTGGTCTCTCCTTGGCATTTGGACAAGTGATTGCTCTGGAACCTCAGTTCTATAATAGATTCTAAAAGAGTCATGAATTTGAAGTTATTCCAGTTTTTTTTTTTTTTTAATAAAGGTGGGACTGATGTTCTTTCTGCTCTCTACACTCTAGGAAGAATACTAGAAATCCTTAATGAGATATTTTGTATTCTTTTTTTAAATAATAGGTCTTCAAACACTGGTGTGAATTTTTCCCTTATAGCATATTTCAATTTGGATTAGCCATATATCAAGACCACAACAGCCACAAGTGGTGAAGGGCTTCCATATGGGACAGCCCTAAACTTATGGCTTTTGAATATCTTGCATATAATAATCATGATATGAAATTTTAAAATTAATGTTTCTGGACTTCATCTTACAAGCAGTGAAAAGTTTAGATTTTTTTCAGGCTTTTTATTATTGTTCTTAGTATTTTCTAAGTGTGCATTTGATCGGAGCATAGAAGAAAACCAAATGTTATATTATTCTAAATGTATACCTTACCTCTGTTACTTTTTTATAAACCTGAAGTTATTCAGAATGTTCACAGTACATAGTTGAGATAAAAATTTGATCAATAGAACATTTTCTAGCACATATTTTGGTACTTATCTTTAAGCCTAACTTAGTTACTATGTTAAAATATCTTTTTGAATGATACATAAACATCTACAGTTTCTCCATGCTGAGAGCCTTATTACTAGTCAATGCCAAAAATAACAATATTGCTTTTCATCCACCAGAAGCAAGTTGTAAGGTATTATGAATCAATTCATTTCCTCAAATAGCAACACCAATCAAAAATTCTTTTACAAATGCATCAGTTTTGATTTGTACCAGAAGTATAAATAAGAATTTGAATGCCTAACGTAGAATCCAAATGAAAATGCTGAGAGAGTCTATAATGGTAGAAATGTAAGATGTCTTACAGTTTATTTTATTAAATTCATTAATTTCCAGATAAAGTACATTTTTCAGCCTATTTATTTATGTGACATTTGTAACTCTGATCTTAAAACCTATCCATTTTAGTACACTTTTTTCATTTTGCTTCATGTACTGTACTGTTTTCTGCCTTCATGTGTTTCAATATGAGAGAAACTGATTGAGAAAAACAGTTTCAGGAAATCAGTTATAAAGTTCTCTCTCTCTCTCTTCCCCCCGAACTCTATGATGTGTTCTAAATTCTGTTGTTCCGGTGGTCAATAATGACCTTTTTTTTTTATTTTTCATACTTGCAATGATCTGATAAAGACAATAATATGTATGATTATTTCACAAATAACCCTAAATGCAATATAAATGAAAAATCAATCAGTTAAATTTTTGAGGTAGCTGTGAATCACAGAAAGGCCTGAGGTAAGGCACAGAGAAGGAGCACAGGTTAAAAATGTTCATGCTAGTTCTGGTTCATAACACATACATCCCCAAAGCTCTCAGATGGAACACCAATCAAGGTGAATTCACATGAAAGTTTTAGGTGGTTAGTTTTAATAACAGTTAATTAACATGATTATGCTTTTGTGACTAAAAGTTTCCATTTCTTCTAAGCCTGCTCTTGTGTTTACTAGGCCACCATACAGAGCTGTGGGTGACTAAACTTTGTTGGTTATGGTGACTTATTATTTTGGTGGAATGGTGCAGGTCTGATTGAAATGGGTTTAAAAAGAGAAACAAAAGGGAAATTGGAGAAAAAAGGTACGAATAACTCTTTTGAGGAATTTTGCCTAAAACCAAGCAAAAAAAGAGAAAAAAGAAGAGAGAAAAATAGAGTAGTAGCTATGGGGCAAAATATGGTCAAGAGATTTTTTTTCTAAACATGAGTGAGGAAAGAGCATGTTTGCACACTGATGAGAATGATCCACAAAGAGAGAGATGATGGAGGACAGACAGAGGAGAGTTACTGAAGAAGTTGAGAGCAGATAGAATCAGGTATACAAATGTGGATGGACCAGCTGAGGCCCCTTGGATAGTATAACCAGACTAATGGCAGCGGGACAGAATATATGGGCCCCGATGCTGGCAGGTGGGTAGGGAAGTGCAATCTGGAGAAACCAGAACTTATCTTTGGATTGCTTCTTTTTCCTTAATGACTCAGAAACAAGGATATCAGTTGAGAATGGGCAGAGGGCAGATAGTTGTGGGTTGTGGGTGAAAATAAAGGAAAAGGTATGAGATAGAAATCTAGAAAAGAAGAAAACCCAATGGACAAGGGATTATTTATAGTATTACAGGCCTTTGGCACTAAAACCCATATCCATTTCAACTCCAAGTCCTGTACATTTTAACTAATAAATCATTCCCAAATTCATCCACTTCTCTGTGTTCCACTATGGCCCCTGTCCAAACTACCACTGCCTCTTGCCTAAACTACTATGCTGGCTTCCTAATTGGCTTATACATGTCCACTCTTGCTCCTCACTGAGGCATTCTTAGCATTGCAGCCGGGATCATCTTTTCAAATGCAGGTTTGTTCATGTTACCTTCTGTTTAAAACTCTCCAAGAACTTTGGCGGGTAGAAACAACCCTTCGTAGGGCAGTGTCGCCTCAGCTCCTTGTTCCTGCTTCCTCTTAGCAGTTCGAGAACAATGGCTTTTCTCAGTTCTTCTTCTTTTTTTTAAATTTTATTTTGTTAGTCACCATACAGTACATCATTAGTTTTTGGTGTAGTGTTCCATGATTCATCGTTCGCGTCTAACACCCAGTGCTCCATGCAGTACGTGCCCTCTTTAATACCCATCACCAGGCTAACCCATCCCCCACCCCCCTCCCCTCTAGAAACCTCAGTTTGTTTCTCAGAGTCCATCGTCTCTCATGGTTCGTCTCTCCCTCCGATTCCCCTCCTTCATTTTTCCCTTCCTTCTCCTAATGTCTTCCACGCTATTCCTTATGTTCTACAAATAAATGAAACCATATGATAAGTGACTTTCTCGGCTTGACTTATTTCTCAGTTCTAAGGAGCAGTGTGTGTCCTCATCGAGCAGGGCGCTGTAAAAGCTGCCTAGAAAATCCTTCTCTTCTTGCATTACTTATTTTATTCTTACTTTTTCTTCATATTTCAATTGAATCATCACTTTCTCCAGGAAAGTGTCTTTGTTCTTTAACTAATTTATCTTCCCTTTTATATGCTTCTAGAGTGCCATGTAGTTTTCACAGTCATAATTTCAAATTTATTTGTGGGAATTTGATTATGTCCCCTGTTAGAATGGGAAGCTCTGAGAGGGTTAGCACTATGTTTGCCTTTTTTAAAAAAAATACAGACTTCACTTGCTTTGGCTCACCAGTTTACCCCTAAATAGTTGGCACATATTGTGTAGCGCACAACAGACTTCAGTAGTATTTGTCAGGTGTACAATATAGTGATTCAACATTTCCATACAACACCCAGTGCTCAGCAAGACAAGTGTCCTCCTTAATCCTCTTCACCTATTTCACTCAACCTCCCCACCCACCTCCACTCTGGTAACCATTAATTTATTCTCTATAGTTAAGAGTCTGTTTCTTGGTTTTTCTCTCTTTCTGTTTTTTTCCCCTTTGCTTGTTTGTTTTGTTTCTTAAATTCCATATACGAGTGAAATCATATGGTATTTGTCTTTCTCTGACTTATTTTGCTTACCATTATACTTTCTAGCTCCATCCATGTCATTGCAAGTGGCAAGATTTCATTCTTTTTTATAGTTGAATAATATTTCATTGTATATATATATACCATATCTTCTTTATCCTTTCATCAGTTGTTGGGTACTTGGGTTGTTTCCGTAATTAAGCTATTGTAGATAATGCTGCTATAAACATCAGGGTGCATGTATCCTTTGGAATTAGTATTTTTGTATCCTTTTGATAAATACTTAGCAGTGCAATTGATGGATTGTAGGGTAGTTCTCGTTTCAACTTTTTGAGGAACCTCTACACTGTTTTCCAGAGTGGCTGTCCTAGTTTGCATTCCCACCGATAGTGCAAGAGGGTTCCCCTTTCTCGACATCTTTGCCAACACATGTTGTTTCTTGTGTTTTTTTTGGTTTTAGCCACTCTGACATGTATAGGGTGATATCTCATTGTAGTTTTGATTTCTATTTCCCTAATGATCTGTGATGTTGAGCATCTTTTCATGTGTCTGTTGGCCATCATCTGTATGTCTTCTTTGAAACAAATGTCCGTTCATGTGAAGATACTGAGTCTTAAAGATGTTAAGTAAATTCTCCAAAGTTATGCAGCTGATATGTAAGCCAGACAGATCCAACTCTAAAACGCATGCCCTTAACTACTCTAAATTGTGATTTTACCACCTTGCTCATTTGCTGCTTTTGTTTCTCCCTTTCAGCCTAGATAGATTTCTGTTTATTTTGAAAAGACCTCAACTTGTGAAATATACCCAATTCACTCAAAATAACTTGCTTTATAGTTACATGTATTAGGGACATACTATTTTCAAAAGATGCACACATCCTTCTTGGCATGATGTTCTGGATTTTGTTTGTATTAGAATATATTTTTACCCTGTACATCTATTTCTATGATAGAACATTTAGACTATAAATGAAATAAAAACCAGAAAACCATTAATGTTAATAGATTTTATTAGTTATCTCAATATAAAATGAAAAAAAGTAGAAAAGTAATGTTTTAGCTTTTATATTGTGGATAAATAAACAGTAATGCTGAAGTTTAAAGTTATATATTACTGTAGAAAACTTATGTTTCATCTCTAATATAATTTTATGATACTGGTTTGTTATCAATGAATGAGATTTTCAGCCCTCGATCTACCTGTCAACTATTTAAAGCAAGAGAACATTAAAGTATTGGTTCAATAATTTATATTCTTAATTTTAAACCTATTAAAGCAATAAATTCCTCCCAGGCCACTTTACTTGGAAAATACCAATCTTTGTGCATTTTTAAAGACTAAGAAGTAAACTCCAAGTCATTCAGAGAACTGTGTGCTCCCCACAGAATATTATTGTGAGCAGGCCCTCCTGTTCTTGTACATAGGAACATAACAGGGTCACCTGTTGCAACTACTAATTACCTCTGTCAGCAGCAATCAGGAAATTTGTGACTGAGGCTGGTTTCACCACCAGGATCTATGGCACTGTATTTTTGCGAAGGTGAATAAGTGATTATGCTGTGTGAATTCCCATTAGAGACACATATCAGTGCTGAGAGGAACAAGGCCTGCAAGTCATTTGGAATTCATCATTAAGGGAAGTAGCAGTAAGTAAACACTTGACCACATTGGGCTCTATTAGATATATTTTTTGGTGAATGAAGCCACAGGGATATTTCATTAGCTGTAATGATAGGTCTTGGCTAAGTAACCTCAGTCCACATTTCCCAAATGGTTAATCACCATTACAGTCATTTCATAAATGTTCTTTGACTTATTTCCCACTCACAAAGAACACACTGAGTCTCCCCTTTTTGCTTTTGCGTGCACACGCATAAATTTGAGATTCTGTTGACAAGCCATTGCCTCAGATTTGAAAGGGAAGCACTATGATTTATAGAAAATGCAATATTTCATCAAGGATATGAGACATGTTCCTGGAAGGATTTCTGACACCCTGTGCCAGGCTGACCACAAGTCACTGCCCTGAGTTCTTGGTGCCAATGTGAAAGTCAAGGTAAAATATTATCTTCAGAAAAGTAAGATTCTACTGAACTTTTTTTTAAAAGATTTATTTATTTATTTGAGAGAGGGCAGGGGGAGGGGCAGAGGAGAGGGAGAGAGAGAATCTCCAGCAGAGTCTTAGGACCCTGAGATCATGACCTGAGCCCCTTAAGAGTCAGACACTTAACCGCTTAAACGACTAAGCCACCGAGCACCCCTCCACTCTTACTAATAAAATCTGTTTGCACAATTATAATTCAAATGTCTAGATTTCCTCACTGCTTAAGCTACCCATAGTTGCAAGGAGCCAGCTGGGATGAGTATGAACCTTTTCAGTTCACATGGATGGTTCTTTGTTCTTTTATAGACCATGTAACACTGGCGATTCCACTCTCAGGAGACCTAAGGCATCAAAAAGCCAGTCTTTGATATTCAAAACATGTTTTATTTTGTTTTGTTTTGTTTAAAATCTCTCAAGTTAAAACCAAAACTCTTTAATCCTTCTAATGTGCTTTCAGAATAATGAGGCACAGTTCTCTGGTTGAGCCATCACCCACAAAATTGAAAAATAAGGTGAGATGTAACTTCTCCACTGTCCCATCCTTCCTAAACCTCTTCGAGTTCTCTAGCCTAGGACTATCCATTTGCTGTTTAAGTCAAGAGTTAGGTGAGGGACGCCTGGGTGGCACAGTCAGTTAAGCCTCCAACTCTTGATTTTGGCTCAGGCTGTGATCTCAGGGTCTTGAGATCTATCCCCTCATTGACTCCATGCTCAGCGTGGAACCTGCTTGAGATTCTCTCTCTCCCTCTCCATCTGCCCCTCCCCCAACTTGTCCTCTAAATAAAAAATTAATAAATAAAGTCATAAAAAAAGTTAGGTGAGCTGTTTCTGATTCACTGCAAAGAGCGAAAAAGTCATTTGTTTTTGAGCCAATATTTTATCTTCCAATGCTTCTGTAAATAACATAACCCATGCAAAGTTATGTTTAGGAAATACAAAATAATCATTTAGAAATGTATGGTCAGAGAGGAGAAATCCGATGGATTATATCTGTGACTGGGCCACGTACATCATCATGGGCAAAATAGCTTATTCATCACTTACCACCATTTTCAGTGGGAGAAACTACCAAAGTTTTGTTCAACTTGATTTTTTTCCCTCCCTAGAGCTTTCAGTTTATCCTCACTCATCTCTCCAGTAAATGAACATTCTCTGTTTAGTTGGTTTTGTTTTTTTTATGTTTGCCTCTTTCACAGCAATCCTTGAGTGTTGAGTATGTCTCTCACCATAACTTATTTCTCAACCTGTGTTTGGGAGTTTCTGAAGATATTCTAGGAGGTCTAAATGTGTTCTATGAGAAGTTTTACATTTTACTTTTTGATTATAAAAATTTAAAAATATATATTGTAACCATATCTTGAATATCACAGTCATTTTATAAACTAATAGTGCCAAAAAATATATTTGCATTTACTTATACAAATGTGGTTGTTCCATGTTAATTAAGACTAACTCATATCACAATGTTCTGTACAAATAGAATTTTCAGAGGAGTTCAAATAGAGATAAGCAGAGAATTTGTCCTCACCCATTCTTGGAAGTAGAGGCATGTCAAATTAGAAACAGAAAACCTGCACTGTGACAGTCAAGACCATACTCATGTTGTGGGAGAATATATTTGACAGACCCTATATTTATAAGTAGAAGGAAGGCTGAAGCAGTTTGTTTACAATACATATTAAACAACAAAAACTTATTTTGCCCTTGATTTCTTTTTTTTTAAAGATTTTATTTATTTATTTGACAGAGAGAGACACAGCAGGAGAGGGAACACAAGCAGGGGGAGTGGGAGAGGGAGAAGCAGGCTTCCCGCTGAGCAGGGAGCCCAATGCGGGGCTCGATCCCATGACCCTGGGATCATTACCTGAGCCGAACGCAGACGCATGACTGACTGAGCCACCCAGGCGCCCTTTGCTCTTGATTTCAATGGTAATTGTTTTATATACTGTAGTTGGTGCTCTTGGTTACCGAGCACATATCTACAACTACTTCTATTCCTCTTTCACAAAACTTGATTATGACAGTCTCTTGTGCCCCTGCATGGCTGTGCCCCAACTCGTAGCCCTTGTCCCTTTCAGCATAAACATTCAAAAACTACAAATACTGAAGTACCACGTCTTGAAGTTAATCTGCTGCTTTGTCCTATACTTTAAAATAACAGTAATTGTTTTAGAAAATAAACACTTGAAGTTAAGCATACCCATTTTTATAATAAACTACTAATGCAAATAGTTAATCTCTGCATGAATATTTTTTTTAGTTTGATCTGTTTCCTATTTTTTTAATTTTTTATTGTTATGTTAATCACCATACATTACATCATTAGTTTTGGATGTAGTGTTCCATGATTCATTGTTTGCATATAACACCCAGTGCTCCATTCAGTACGTGCCCTCTTTAATACCCATCACCAGGCTAACCCATCCCCCCACCACCCTCCCCTCTAGAACCCTCAGTTTTTTTCTCAGAGTCCATAGTCTCTCATGGTTCGTCTCCCCTTCTGATTTCCCCCTCTTCATTTCTCTGTTCCTACTATCTTCTTCTTCTTCTTCTTCTTTTTTTTTTAATATATAATGTATTATTTGTTTCAGAGGTACAGGTCTGTGATTCAACAGTCTTACACAATTGCATGAATATTGTTAAAGCAGACTTGGGTTACATTGTTCCATTATTAAAGCCAACTTTGATTTTAAGTTTAGCAAAATCATATCGTCTTTTATATTAAATTCATGTTGTTAATACGAATTTCTTTGGCATCATTGTTTTGTTTGTATTTGTTCATTAGTTTTGGTTTTGAAATTATACAAACCCCATACACAAAATGAGTTTAAGCTTATTTAACAGATTGTCAAGTTTAACTGACTCGTCTAAATCATGTGGATTTCTCTCAGGAAAAATCTACTACAATGGTTAATGGTGTAGAATGTAGAGGGAGGCACCTTTATCTGAATCCTAACTTCACCACACTCGAGCTGTGTGACACTGGGAAAGTATATAAACCTCTCTAAGGAAAGAGACTAATAAATACCAGCACCCCCTCAGTTTATTAGAATTGCTTGAGTTGATACATGGGAAGGACTTGAAACAATACTTGGCCCATAGTGTGTGCAAGTGTTAGTTTTACTGTTATCATTATTACTAAGTATTTCTATCATCTTATTATGAGCAATGATTGGGGTGGATATTTATTGAAGGTGATGGTCTCGAGCAGGTAACTATAAGGCAAGAAATAAAAAAAATTGGATGTTTACAATTTTAAATACCCCAAGAAGCTATTTTAAGACTAGTCATTCTGCTATGATTCTTAGGTACTAATTGTCCTCGTCTGTTCAGCCTGCTTGTAACAAAAAACCACAGACTAGGTGGCTTATAAACAACAGACATTTATTTCTCATAGTTCTGGAGTCTGGAAGTCCAAGTTCAAGGTGCCAGCATTTTTGAGTGAGGACCTTTTTCTGGATTGCTGACTTCTTGTTGTGTCCTTATATAGAAGAAAGTGCTGGGAAGTTCTCAGGGCCCTCTTTTATAAGAGTACTAATCTCATTTATAAAGCTTTCCCCCTCATGATCTAGGAGCCTTCCAAAAGCCCCACTTCCTAATACCATCACAGTAGGCATTAGGATTTCAACATAGGGATTTTGGGGGGACACAAACTTTTAAATTTAACACTAGCCAAGTATAAAGTTACATGCATAGCCCATATTAACTTACTTTCTCTTAATTTTTTTTTTTTTTTTTTTTTTTTTTTAGTTAGTTTCTGGTGCTTTGCCTTTGGCTTTTACCAAGTGTTGAAAATTAAATTACATATTTCTTTGCAATAAATGCTAGGTTATTTTGGGGCTGTTATTCCCTCCTACACACCAGGGATTGTCCTAGAAGGCATGATTCAAACTCATTTTTGAGAAAGATTAGAAATTTGTAGTTGAATCTGAATAATTACTGCAGCTTAGCTGTAAGGACCTTATGTCTTAGTTTGGTCACCTGATGATAAAATCTCTTACAGCTCTGCTCTGCCCAGTGATTTATACAACCAACTCAAGCTTCAATTTTCTGCATGTTCTCTGGAGATGGAAAGTGGTCTACTATGTGGAAATGAATATCTTATTGGCATCTTTTTTTTTTGCTTGGTTTATATCGGTTCCTCTACAGATGTTCACTGTAAAACTGAGACCTGTCTATGGGGAAGACTTTCATTTTCCCCTTTGTCTAGTTATTGCCCTTGTTTGGCTAATTTTCAAAATGCCAGCCAGCCAGATAATTGTTGAGACTTTACTAAAACTTCTTCTGTCTACGCTACAAGATCCCTATTTTTCTAAGTATTTTGAGGATCAAAATTGGTTGGTTCACGAGAAAACCTTATAGGGGCACCGGGGTGGCTCAGTTGGTTAAGCACCTGACTCTTGAATTTGCCTCAGGTCATGATCTCGGGGTGATGAGATCGAGCCCCGTGTTGGGCTCCTAACTGGGCGTGGAGCCTGCTTAAGAGTCTCTCTCTCCCTCTCCCTCTGCCCTTCCTCCACTCACACCCTCTCTCTCTAAAAACAAAAAACAAAAATAAAAAAAATCAAGAAGAACTTATAGCTGAAGAGCTGATATCTTGAAAGGACAGTAAACATCAATTTCATTCAAATTAGGACCCTACAGTTTTAATTGTGACTAGTAAACCTACAATACTTAAATGATAAACTAAATTGATTTATAGTAGGAATCTTACTTGACTTGGAGGAAATATTAAAGAAATCTTATGGGTTCCTTCAAAAATCAGTGGGAAAAATGTTAGTTTTTTCCCCAAATTCCTTGAGGTTAGGGAATATAATTTGAGGTGTGACTTCAAAAAATTGCCTTGCCTACTTTTCTAACTATGCAAACTTTTCTTTTTCATAGTTATTTATTAATGACAGTTTGCATAATTTCTACCTGAAGATGTCAGACATCCATTAAATATTTGATTGAGCTGCTAAGAAAAATTAACAACTATCTCTCATTTCTTTTCTGAATATTTCATGTAGACCATTGCTACATTGTTAGTTCTTAAGATCTTAGAGCTCATTCTAATTATGGAATTGCTTTTGAGATAAAAAAAATAAGCCAGGTCAACTATTGGAAACAACTTAAATATTATGATCTATAAAAAGAGCTACACTCACCCGTATTCTCCAAGAGGCACACTAGACAATTTTCTTATTTATACTAAGACTTTTTTTTAAGATTTTATTTATTTATTTGAGAGAGAGAGTATGAGAGAGAGAGCATGGGCAGGGGGAGGGGCAGGGGGAGAGGGAGAGAGCGACTCCGAGCTGAGCAGGGAGTCTGACATGGGACTTGATCCCAGGACCCTGGAATCATGACTTGGGCTGAAGGCAGACGCTTAACCGACTGAGCCACCTAGGAGCCCCATACTAAGCCTTTTACAAAGGATTTGAAATCATTCATAGAAATGTGTGGATTTTACAAGGAATGATTAAATAAGGAAGGAGTTGGGGTGAAGGGAACTTCCAGCAAAAGAAAGGAAAGTGAGGAGTGAAGTTTCCACCCAACTATTTATGGCATAATGTCCTTTAAAATTGCTAAAAAAAAAAAAAAAAGTGGGACTAGAGAATCTTTCTTAACTTTAGTAAAAGGGGTTAAATGGTATGCTTTATAAAACCAAAATCCAATCACAGTATTCTTTGTCGATAAAACATTATGATGAAACTATACATGAGATCTTAAAATCACTAATCTTCAAATAAACAGCATCCATTTCCACAAGAATAATGAAGAGACTCACACTGCCTGTTTTCTAATTCACTTATAAAAGTTGGTATGGAAATGGCGACATGAGAATGTAGACAGAGAAAATGGTCTACTATATCCTGTTTAGCTTTGCAGCTTTAGTGACTAATGCTGTCTGGCATCTATTGATAACTCAATAAATATTCATCAAAAGAATTAGTGAATATAGGAATCAGGGAATTAAGAGAGGAAGGAATAAAAGAAAAAATATGGCTCTGGGGATCTTGATGACTTCCTAAATTTTGGGATCATGGTGAAAAAAGATCCAAAGACACTCTACTAAGTGTTTTTCTAGCTATTTCATTTTTTTTATACGCAGAAAACTCAGAGTCCAATTGTAAACTTTTAGATTAGTGAAGGTGGCTTATTCATCATTTATCTTTCCTCCTACCCCTGCCCTTCAAAAGATAGCAGCTGTCATTAAAAACAAAACAAAATAAAACCAAAAAAACCTCCTACTCTATGCCAGGTGTTTTTCATTTATCTCACTCTCTTAGCTCAAGCTGCTATAACAAAATACCATAGACTGAAGAGCTGGAATGACAGAAATATATTTTCTCATGTTCTGGGGACTGGAGATCAGGGTGCCACCATGGTTGGGTTTTGGGGAGAGTTCTCTTCCTGGTTGGCAGATGGCTACCATGTTGCTGTGTGCTCACATGACTGCTTCCTATGTGTACGTGGGGAGAAAGAGAAAGCTCTCTGATGTCTCTTCTGTAGGGGCACTAATTCCTTCATTAGAGCCCCACCCTCATGACCTCATCTAACCCTAATTCTCTCCCAAAGTCCCCATTTCCAAATACCATCACATCAGAGGCTAGAGTTTCAATGTGAATTTTGTAGGGATACAAACATTCAGTCCATAACACTTAGTCTTCATGAGACCCTGCAAAAGGACTGTTACTGAAGAAAATGGGCATGAAGTTGGGATTTTATATATTTGTATCATAGGTTTGCTTAACCGTAATCTAGATTTTATCAGAATCTGATGTGAACAGGTCCTAGAATGCAAATTTACTCTGGGCATACTCTCAAGCTTGATAAATATGTTAAACTAGAATGTTAATTTAACATTTTGACATGAAAACAGTACTGAGAAGCAGATAATAGTTGACTTGATAGATTAGTAAAAATTGTCCTGGTATGAAAAGTGAAGTAGGTCGAAAGTACCAATGAATGAATTTATTCCCTATATTTTCCACATAGTGAAGCTTCATTAATTATCTGTCAGGTTTTCTGCTAGAATTATGGAAGAATTGAGAAAATTATGCTTAGAGGGTGGACTTATATACTTGGATGAGCAATAATCTACAGAAAATTCACCAACTGAAGCTTGGTTAAGCTACCGGAGTTTTCCAGTTCACAGCTGGAGTTGGTCTGCTAGGACACTGTCAACTCTATGATCAGTTTCTATATGACCACACTGCATGGTTGAGGAGAAGGCATTTTCTATGATATCAAGATACCTGGATTTAAATCCTGGGGCTACCATTTCAAAACCTGAAGTTATTTGGCTACACTGAACCATCATTTTCTTATAATAAAATATTTCTCAGGGCTATCATGGTAATTCAACAAAATAAACATAAAAATAAGAGCTAAAATGTTATTTAATGCTTCCTGTTCTAGACTTAACCATTTAAGTCTCATGGGGTCATCCGTTATTTCTTTAGTGCACGTGTTCCTTCCCTGCACTTGTCCTGCCTTCCGGTAGGTGGAGTATGCTTCCCTTTTCTGCCGATTCTGCGTGGCTAACGGGAGGTGAGTGGATGTGATTTATATAACGTCCAAGCAGACATCTGAAATGAACTTTTGCACTTTAGTTCTGCCTCCTCCAATTTCTGCCCCTTGCCATGAGAAAAGCAGGTCTCAGTGGCTACTCCTTTAGTCTGTGACTTGAAATAAGACATGTGAAGTCTAGCTTTGCCCAGAAGAACCACAGCCAGTTCAAGCTCTCATATTATATTTTCAGGTAATAAATATTTACCGCTATAAGACGATGAGGGTTTGGAGTTGTCCTCTACTATAGTGATACCTAGAAGCCAGTTGTTGCCAGAGCAACTCCTAAAATACATGCTATTGGCTTTAAGGCCAGGTGGTGGACGCCAGGAAATACTTACTTATTGTTACTCCCTGGGGTGCCACACTATTTAAACAGCATTCTTTTCAATTTTACTTTAATTTCTGAAGGGTGAGTTGTTGCTATTCAAATGGCAAATTATTTCAAATTTTATTTTATAACTGTTATTTGTAGTATAAAGAAATACTATTATTTTTTTATAAGTAACATATAGTACTTATATCATTTTGTATTGTTTGCTAATTATCTTTCATTAGTGTAAATGTTTTTATATTACAAGTAATGAATACTTTGCCTCTTCACCTCTAATTTTAAGTCATTTAATTTCCTGGCCAGTTCTGTTAAACTGTAGTGGTGATAAATGGACATCATTATCTTACTTCAGACCTTAAAATAAATGTATTTTTTTTTAAAGATTTTTATTTATTTGACAGAAAGACAGCGGGAGAGAAAACACAAGCAAGGGGAGTGGGAGAGGGAGAAGCAGGCTTCCTGCTGAGCAGGGAGCCTGATGCGGGATGGGGGGCTGATCCCAGAACTCTGGGATCATGACCTGAGCCGAAGGCAGACGCTTAACGACTGAGTCACCCAGGTGCCCCAAAATAAATGTATTTAAATGTATACATTTGTTTAAACATACTTATAGAATTTTTAGATAACTTTTATGAGCAGAAGAACATTCTTAACTAGTTTTTTTTAATTTTTAACCATTTTTACCTGTCTTGTTTGGGTCAGTAAAATGGAATTACTCTATTGTAATAAAGGTGTGTTATTTTTTTTAAGGAAATTGGACTAATATGAATATAAAAATAGCTGGGTGAGGGAAGAGCTGCAGTGGGAGGTCAAGGACTCACTGAGAACGTCAGTCTGAGACGCTGAAACAAACAAGTCTCCCAGTCTCTCAAGGTCGCCAGAAAATTACAATGATTGCTGTCTCAAGGTTTGGGTCTTGGTCTGTAGTAGTCAAGTAGGAACTTGTGAAGAAATCTGTGAAGCCATGGTATTTGGCTGCCACAACCTCTTTGGAATGAAAATCTCTTCTCCAGTTCGCTTTCCAAATACTGTGCAAGATCTCCTTGGCGAGCTCTGGCCTGAAACTATGTGGGGAAGGGGGTTCTGGAAAATGAGGTTCCTGGTATCTGCAACACAGAATAGTCCTTAGAAGAGAGCATAGTAAGGCAAAGTTGACAGCTGAAAAACGAGCAGAATGGCAAGATATAGATGGATAAATAGATGATAGGTAGACAGTACCTATTGTGATGACTGTGCAGATTTTTTTCCCTGTTACTCATTCTGTATGGAGAACCACCTTGGTATATCTTTCTGATGTGGAACTTCTCTCTAGAATAAGCCCTGTTTGGTCATGACGTATTATTTTAAAATATACTCATGATCCAGTTGGCTGAAAAAGTTCTAACTATAATATATAATTATATATCATAATTATATATATTATAATTATATATATAATATAATGCCAGAATACTGGTAAGGCGGTGAAGATGTCAGGGGCCGAGAATCCAGAAAGAAGGGAAGTTCACAATGGTGATCTCAACATATGGTGTCGCTTTCCCCCTGAAGGTAAAAAAAAAAAAAAAAAAATACATTAGAAGCTGAACAAAGCTTTTGACAATTTCGCATTACTGGGGTCAAAGAAGCAGAGCACTGGTAATCACTTCAGGCTTTCAGAGACACCACAAAAAACTAATTTGTAAGAGTAAGAGTGAAACAGAATTGACAAACATTTAAAAAGACCGAAACTTCTCTTTAAAACAGATCAACGCCATATTATATTAAATTCTCCTGACCCCACTTTCGTGGGCTGACAAAAAAGGCAAATCTTCTCTGGAGGACAATGATATCATACAGAGTCTCAAATCAACTCTATAATTTTTGACACACAATGTCTAACATTCAAAAGAGAAAGAAGGCGGCATTAAAAAAGGCAAAAATTGAACAGCAACCAAAAGAAAAAGAGAGCGAGTATAAATAGATTCACAAGATACCAGGGGGAAATAATTGTAAGGAAGAATAAAGAGCAACAAAAAGAATAAATATGTGGGTCAACTTAAATGAATATGAGTACATCACTAGGTATTCTACGGAAGACCTTCTAACAAGGAACTAACTCTTTATCCTGGGGCAGGAGGAAATGTTTTGCAGACACATGTGGGTTTGGCAGAAAGAGAACAACCCCCCACCCCCATCCAGTAATAACTAAAAGCAAGATGACATTTCTTAGATGACAGAAATTCCTAAGTGAAATTTATGAAGCACGTATGTCAGAATCCCTTGGAGATGGAGTCCCATCCACACATACTAAAGCAAAACTTGTGGGCCTGAGTCCCCGGTAACTGCGTATTTCACGTACCAGATAATTCTGCTGCATAGTGGCGTTTCATACAAACTTCTACTGAATAGGGGGTGGGTCCTTCTCTTTCCAGGGTGAGTTATTCTCTTTTATATAACTGAACCGGAAATGGAAACATTCTTATCATCCTTCATTTGACGATTCTTTAAACTTCTGGAATTCAGGACTTTATCACTGTTCTTGCTCCTTTACCCCTTGCAAGGTGCTACGCTGAGACCTCCAGCAAGAAGGGGCGAGGAACAAGGTCCAGTTCTAGGTTCAAAGACTTTAGACTCCAGGTGGAGCCACAGAAACAACTAGAATTTGGCCTTTTTGTAAAACGCTCTGAGGTTGGCGACAAAAATCACAATGTCCCTAGAGGGCAATTCAACAAGGGTTGATTTCCATCAGATGTGTTTCTATTCATGAGTCTCTCTCACTTACTGCAGTTCACTCAACCAAGAGTAATCACATAGCCTGTGATGGGCCCATCGATTTGTAGAAGCTCTAAATTTGAAATCATAATGATAGCAAATTAACGTATGTGGGTGGTCAGAAATATAATTTGTCAATTCAACAGCTGTGGAGTGGTCAAATTCAATCATGCTCTGAATATAAGCATCTGATCTAAAGAGCAAAAGTATGATGCCTCCTACTCCATGTTTTCCCCTAGAAAAAGGCAAGAACTTCTGCAAATCTGTACTCCCTCTAGTCTCTCCAGTCTCCCTGCACCAAATTTTGGCATTGAAGTAGCTGAGCAGTAGTTAATAATAGCACCGTACGGAACTGACTGCCTGCGTATAAACCTCAGCTCCACAGTTAATAGATCTGTGACTTGGAGCATATCAATTTATTCTTTAGGTCTTATTTTTCTCATCTGTAAAATGGGGATAATAGTACCACCTACCTCAAAACATTGTCACAAGAATTAAACTAATATTCCTAAGTCAGCTAATGCCTGATAAATAATAAATACTATACAAGTAGCATTGTATTAAATAAGCAAATATTAATATTGAAAGCTGTCTTGAATTTTGAATGAAAATTTCCATGGCTTAAACACTTCAGTGTCCTTGCTAATGACCTTTCATCATTGCTAATTCTCAGAGTGATATTCAGTTTTTTACTTATCCTCACTTCCCATATCCTGTAACTTTCTCCTAAATTCATTCCCTTCTTAGTGGAATACATCCTCTGAGATTTCTTACAAAGAATATTTATGTGTGGTACACACACTTAATAGTTTTGAATACCTTCTTACAAAGAAATTTATTTATTCTTTCTCCCAGTTGTCTGGAAGTGCTACAATCCTAGAATCATTTATTTAGAATTACTTGATTGAGGCCTGAAAACTCACACGAGGGCTATATAATGGCTTCAAATTCTCATGTAATATTTTTTTCCCTTTGCCTAGCATGATAATTGTTACTAGTTTTTCTTACTGTCTCTTTCTGCAAAGTGAGTTTATTTCTCATTAGCTTGTGAACATTGAAATTCTTTCTTTAAGGATAGAGTTACCCATTGGTCTCCCTACCGTATGCAGAACCTAATCTCTATCTCTGATTGCTGTCACAATGAAAATTTGTCATCTTGAGCTTCAGAAAATACCCTCAGGATGTCACCTGGCTTATGCACTTGCTTCTTCATAGACGTCTGCTTTCCCTTTGTAGTTTTGTTTGGTTTCGGCGCCACGTTTCTGCATTTGCCTCTGTATATATCTCCCTTTCTTGCTTGATACCAATACTTTTAAAAACATAATTCTGAAAATATTTGTTTTACAGAACTTCAAATTGCTTTTCAGTGGAAGGGCAGAAATAGAAGTATACTACTGTTGTGTAAACAAAAGTTTGCTTTGGTGTAAGGAGAAACCTCAAGAAAATTTTTTCTTTCTAGAAGTGGTGTGATTGTGGAGCATCTTTTTGTGGAAGGATATATGCCAAAACATCCTCGGAGTGCTCTTTATCTCTTCCCTGAGGCAATCTCAAGCCAACATTTTTCTTTTACTAATAACATTTTTCTTATTTTTAATAGAACTTCTCTTAATTGACCTGTCATGCCATAGCATAATACATTAAAGGATTAGAGAGATGCATGCACTTTCCCCTCTTTTTCCCAGAAAAACACTGAACTCATCTAGTTCCTGGTCATTTTTTTTTCTTCATTTTCCCAAAAATGCAGTTCAATCTAGTCATTTCATAACATTTTCTTTATTACTTTGTGGAGCACTCTACTAGCAATAAGAGAGGAATAACAAACAGGAAGGAAGCCTGGTTACAGTACATAATATATCTAAAGAGCATTTTTATTAAGAAAACCCATCAAATGGTCAAGATGTGGCATTATTTTTATGATTGTAAGAAAATCTCAGAGACAGGGCACCTGAGTGGCTCAGTCATTAAGCGTCTGTCTTTGGCGCAGGTCATGATCCCAGGGTCCTGGGATGGAATCAGGCTCCCTGCTCAGTGGGGAGTCTGCTTCTCCCTCTGCCTCTCCCTGGCTTGTGCTCACTTTCTTGATCACTCTCTCCCTAAAATAAATAAATAAAAATAACATCTTTAAAAAAAAAGGAAAAGAAAATCCTGGAGACATTTCCAAAAAGTTTAATATACAAAAGCTGTCAACTTCTACTTTCACTGCATGATTCTCCCACTGGTGACTCGAGAAATAGAACTCCCTACCTACTTGTCTCTCCTTCCTCGTTTCATCCCCCTTAGTCTCGAGAATTTGCTTCCACACCTAGAATCACCTAATACCATTAATGCGACTTGTCATATAAATAAATGATCTGAAAGCAAACTGTAGGCTTTTAGGGAGTGTAGGGTGTATCCTGGCACAGTGTAAATGGAAACAGCCCAGGCACTTTGAGGTCCTATGAGGGAAAGTGGTTTAAAGGGTAAACAGCTAAAATGTATTGATAACCCTCATACTTAATAAAGTCAGTCAATGAGAGGAGAACATCTCAGAACTAATGTGGTCAGAAGCTGTTGCTGTGCTCAAGTTTTTCACTTTGCTTCATGACATAGGAACAACAGGGCGCCTGGGTGGCTCAGTCGGGTAAGCTTCTGCCTTTGGCTCTGGTCATGATCCCAGAGTCCTGGGATCGGGTCCCTCATGGGGCTCCTTGCTCAGCAGGCTCTTTGCCCCTCCCTTGGTTTGTGCCCCCCCTCTCTCACTCTCTTTCTCTCAAATAAATAAATACAATTTTAAAAAAGAAAAAGAAAAAGAAAAGAAGCAGAACAACAGAAAGACTGAATGAACAGTGTGGAAAGTGATTCTAGGTATTCATCAGAGAAAAAAAAGAAAGGTGGTTTTGTTGCCCTAGTGCTGAACAAAGTTTAGGGGTAATAACAATGGGGGGGCACTTACTGCGAGGGCTTCACTAAGTCAGTTCTGTACTTTAGAATCTGTTACTTATTTCACCTCACTCTTGGTTTCAAATTTCAGATCATTTAGAAATAGGTTCAGCCGGGGCGCAGTCGGTTAAACCTCTCATTTTCGCTTGGGTCGTGATCTCGGGGTGTTGGGATCCAGCTCTGCGCTCAGCGGGGAGTCTACTTGTCCCTCTCCCTCTGCCCTTCCCCTCACCTTGTACTCTCTCTCAAATAAATAAATAAAATCTTTTTTTTTAAGAAAAAGTTTCAGCAGCATATATGAAATAAAGTGCTAAAAGTGCTGAACAAAATACAGTTCCGTTTTTTATTTTGTTTTTTTATCTCACACAACGAGGAATTTGAAAGTTGGTCATCAGGACAAGTACATTAGCACCACATTCCCACTAGCGTCCCAGGCTTACTCTTGTTCTCATGGTTGCAAGATGTCTCTTTTCCCAATTCCTCTGACATCACAACTGTTTTCCAGAAGGAAGGAAGAAAAGCAGGATTTGGCTAAGACTGTGCCTTTTTACAACGTATTTCTAGAAGCCCACGCAATGTCTTCCATGTATTGTTAGCCAAAATTGTGCCAATAACTACCTCTATCTACAAAGGAAAACTAAAAATGTGGGGTGTAGGTGTTCAGATTATCGTCTGAATGAAACCACTATTCACTGATGGGGAATAAAGGGAGATTGGATACTGAGTAATCAATTGCACACTCTGTGCTCTGTGTGGTATACATTTCACTACCCAGTAGGGGCAGTAATAGTATCCTATGTGATTGTTATTTGACCAAATATTTATGAATCTCCTACAAGGTATATTGTCAGAATAGTGTTTCCCCACCTCCTTGAAAATATGCACGGCCATGTGTTTTGTTTCAGCCAACAGCGTTGACTAAAGTGAGATGTGCCATTTCCTGGGGAAAACTAAGAGCTGATGTGCATTTGCTACTCTGGTCCAAAACTAGTAACGTGCCAAACAATAGCTGCCACACCAGTCTGGGGCCACGATAGGCACGGAGCATGCATCTTGCGTGTGGCATCAAGCCACAGAGATTTGGGGGTTGCTTTTTATTAGCCCATTCTCTAGCCTACAATGACTGTTGCTTCTGGCACTAGATTCTAGAGAGCAGCTGGTCATTTTTATTTCTTCATCATTTTATCCTTTTATGTCTCTTACCTTTCTCTTCCTTCCTATCGCTAGTTTCCCCTGTCACCTGCCGCTCTACCACCTTCCCCTGCCACCCCCACCACCCCAGCCATCTCTTTCCAACTGAGTAACACTTCCAGATACTATCTAGCTCCATTATTGACACTGAAGCTAAAAGAGCTACTTCCTTTGAGCTATGGAATAAACTACCATAACTTGCAGTGGTTCTGTCTTCCTTCCCTTAGGTCATGTTAAAGCAGTAAACCTTGACCAGCCGTGTTCTGGCCAACATCTCATTGTCTTTTTCTTTTCTTTTCCTTTTTTTTTTTGGTTTTCTTTTCAATTTGTGGTTAAGAATGAAGACTGATACAAAAAGAAGTTTCTACTGGGCAATTTTTGTTTCTCGATTAAACCTGACAGAAACTCAGCACATAAATGATGGTTTTAATTTAAATTTCTATGGTACCAGCCAAGAATGCAAAGGAGAAATAGGAAAGTGGATGCCCAGATCACAAGATATAAGTTCTGAAATGCTACTGAAATGACATAAAAGTGCATATTTCTCGAAGCTTCACACGTTCCACTTCGAGTAGGCTTAATTGGCTATACATTGCTATATTTAGATGTCATGATTATGGGATGTTTTTAAAAGTAGAGACAAGTAATAGTTTCCATTGGTAAGAAAGTTTTTATGATGATTACATGCTACAGAGATGATAGAAATCATCTAAATGTGTCTTGCTTTAGAAGCAAGACATTGTATAGTAATTAGGTCATAATGACCAGATTTGTAAGGAGTATATTAAGTGCACATTAATGGTGGAGGATGATCAAGACTTAGAAATTAAAACTAATTTTTGAAAGTTTAATTATGTTAACTCAAGGAGTGTCAGGAAATGAAGATCAGGAGTTAAAGATCGTATTCGTACCACTCTTTAAAGGTTTAGGAGTCTTTTAAGTAAGACATATTTTTCTCTCTGTCTTAGACACCTCTCCACTTATATTCAGGGAGGTACATTCATTTCCTCAAGAGAAAAAAAAATCTCTAAAATCAGGGTTAATCACCCCTAGCAAAAATAGGTATAGTTATATTAGAAATAATCAGAAATTATACCATCTGTAGTCGCTTGTTGTTTTTGTTTGTTTGTTTATTTTATTGTCTTTTCCAGATGTCCATCTTTACTCTGTGGAGCTGCTCTCCACCATCCCATGTAGCTCTTTGTGCTAGTCAGTCCTTGTGCTCAAGGGGTAAATCACTATGGATTAAGCACTATTGGATTTGATCTGCTAATATATTTTTTTAAGATTTTATTTATTTGAGGTAGAGAGAGAGTGAGAGAGATCACTAGCAGGGGGACAGAGGGAGAGGGAGAAGCAGACTCCCCGCCGAGCAGGGAGCCCGTCCCGGGACTCGATCCCAGGACCATGAGGTCATGACCTGAGCCAAAGGCAGACACTGAACCGACTGAGCCACTCAGGGGCCCCAATATGCTAATATTCTAAAAGTACTTTTTCATCTATATACATAAGGCATATTGGTCTCTAATATTTTTCTGTTTTTTAATAGTATCTATCAGATTTTGGTATTTACTGTTATATTGGTCTCACAGAACGAGCTGAACATTTATTCCTCTAAATCATCTGTGCAAGATTAGTGCTATTTCCTTCTGGAATGTTTTTTATATAATTCACCACTGAAACCATCTGGGCCTGGAGTTTTCTTTTCTGAGGCTTTTGATAAAAATTTAATTCCTATAATAAATATAAATCTGTTTCTTCCTGTGTTGGTTTGGTGAGTTGTGTTTTTCAAAAATTGGTCCATTTTTTCTAAGTTGTCAAATTTGCATAAAATTATTCTTAACATTATTTTATTAGCTTCTAATTGTCTTTGTGGATAAGCACACCATCAGAAGACTTTTTCCAAAGACTCCTCACTTTTAAAATTTTTAACCTTTTAAATATTAATATCCCCTAGTCTATGATATTTATTCATTTTCTCATTTTATGAGTTTCCTGAAAGAGTCTTGTCTACATACATAATTTTAATAACTCTTTATTTTAACAGTATCTAAACCTGACTGCACATGACGAATACCTGGTTGCTTTAAAAAAAAAAAATACTACATTCTATGCTTCTTTCCAAACCAATTATATCAGAATTTCTGAGGGTAAGACCCAGGTGTTAGTGTACCCAACATCTCCCTAATGAGCTCTAACATAACTCAACCCTGTGGTTGAGAATTACTGCTTTAAATGCATAAAACCCTACAGTCAAATTTCTGCTCAATATGTTTCTAGGAACCTGAAGTAATTTTTTTTAACTGCCTCCTGGGATGTTTGAAAAACATGAGTTCATTACCTTCACCTCTGAAGCTTGCTCTTCCTTCTGTATTTTTTTTCTCTATAAACCAACTCAATTGGGGCAAATTTACATTAAAAATACACCATTTTTAGTATAGAGACTAAAGAATTTTAAAAAATACATTTACCCATGTAACCACTATGCTAATCAAGATGAGTTCCTGTCATCCCAAAGAAATCGCTCATGCTTCTTTGCATTTATCTGTGCCATCCCCAAGTGTAGCAACCACTGATCTGGTTTCTGCCCACCTATAGATTAGTTTTGCCAATTCTATAATTTCATATAGATGACATCATACAATATGTGTAGTTTTGTTTCTGGATTCTTTCCTCTTAGTATGGTATTTTTAAGATACTATCGATCTTATTATGTGTATCAAAAGTTCGTTCCTTTTAATTGATGCATAGTATTCCATTGTATGAAGATAACCTATTTTGTTTCTCTATTTACCGGACAAAAAACATTTCAGTTGTTTATTTTTTTCATTATTTCCTTATTTTTTGTCCCAATTTTTTAAATTTTATTATATTATGTTATGTTAGTCACCATACAATACATCATTACTTTTTGATGTAGTGTTCCACGACTCATTGTTTTCGTGTTAACACCCAGTGCTCCGTGCAGTACTTGCCCTCCTTAATACCCATCACCAGGCGAACCCATCTAGAACCCTCAGTTTGTGTCTCAGAGTCCATAGTCCCTCATGGTTCATCTCTCCCTCCGATTTCCAACCCCCTTCATTTTTCCCTTCCTTCTCCTAATGTCCTCCACGCTATTCCTTATGTTCCACAAATAAGGGAAACCATATGATAATTGACTTTCTCGCTTGACTTATTTCACTTAGCATAATCCCCTCCAGTCCCATCCATGTTGATGTAAAAGTTGGGTGTTCATCCTCTCTGATGGCTGAGTAATATTCCATTGTATATATGGACCACATCTTCTTTATCCATTCGTCCGTGGAAGGGCATCTCAGATCTTTCCACAGTTTGGCTATTGCGGACATTGCTGCTATGAACGTTGGGGTGCATATGGCCCTTCTTTTCATGACATCTGTGTCTTTGGGGTAAATACCCAGGAGTGCAACTGCTGGGTCATAGGGTAGCTCTATTTTTAATTTTTTGAGGAAACTCCACACTGTTTTCCAAAGTGGCTGTACCAGCTTGCATTCCCACCAACAGTGAAGAGGGTTCCCCTTTCTCCACAACCTCTCCAACATTTGTTGTTTCTTGCCTTGTCAATTTTTGTCATTCTAACTGGTGTAAGGTGATATCTCAGTGTGGTTTTGATTTGAATTTCCCTGATGTCTAATGAGGATGAACATTTTTTCATGAGTCTGTTAGCCATTTGTTTGTCTTCTTTGGAGAAGTCACAGGCAAGGCACTGGCGGTTTTAGAAGCACAAAGGGCAGAGACACTAAAACCACCAGTTGCCCCCAGTTCTATGCGCAGCCCCACCACTCTAGTTTCAGTCTGGGGGCTGCCCCATAGTCCTTTCCCCACCACTACCGCTCTGTGAGTCTGTGCCCTGTCCCCAGCACGGGAGGCTATCGCTCACCAGTGGTGTAGGATCTCGATGGCTGGGCTCTCTCCCCCTTCCATTTATCCTCCAATATCTGCCCGCAGAATCACGGCTCCCGGCTTCGTACCTCGAAACCAACTGCCTGTGATATTCTGTTTGTAGAGAACCAGATCTATCTTCTTACATCTCAGGCTGATTTCATGGGTGTTCAGAGTGGTCTGGTAGATACCCATCTCAATTCCAGGGAGCGGTTGGAATAGGGTCCCCTACTCTTCTGCCATCTTTTCCAGTATCCATTTGAGTTGTTTAAAGTTGTAAGCTATTATATCTCGATCTACTTATCTTGCAGCAATAATGAAGCTCTTTTGAACTGTGATCTTGGACTTCTGGAAGTCAGTCCGCCATAGGTCTAAACAAATTACAAATCCTTAATTCTTTTTACAATGTCAAATTAATGAAGACAAAGGCAAGCGATGGGAAAACAAGTCAACTTGTGGTTGGGCCTTGGAAAGAGTGACAGAAATAGGATTGTCAGAACTCTAGCCCTTCTCCCAACTTCCTGCTGTGCTGCTCTCTTCCTGTAATCAACTAGAATGCTCCCAGGTGCAGAGAGCATTTTGATCTCTCTTCTCATCCAAGTCTGAGGTTGTGAGGGGTTATGTGATGGTTCATCTGGCTATTAAACCACCAGCTGAGTATCCAACCTGTCAAGAGCAGAGACCATTGTTGAGCCCTTTCCTTATTTTCATTCCTCAGAGAATCAACCAACCAGTTGGTGGTGGACTGATGACAGAGAGGCACCAGTGACAATTTATTCTCAAACAGACACTTGCTCTGGGTACAAATTTGCATTCCCTACCTGCATTGCTTCTATTGGTATCACCACCTGTGGAGTTACTGAATACCTTGCCATTGTGGTATCCTACACAACTTTCTCAGAAAAGAACTTATTTTGCAGTTAAAGAGGTGAGGAAAAAATTAACACTCATGAGATTCACAGGTGTCATCACATATCCCATCAGTTGGCTTAATGAAATGGTGGAATAGCCTAGTAATGGCTCAGTCATGTCTCTACCTGGATGACAGACAATGTAAGGATTCTGAGCTGCCCTATAAAGTTTTGATGTATGTTTTGAGACAATGGCAGTGCATATAGGTTTAGGAAACAAGGAGTGGGAAGGGAGTTGTTCTTATCATTCTACACAGTATTTTCAATTAGGTGTGATTTTGCTTCCTTCCCACTGCCCAAAGACATCTGGTAATCCCTGCAGACATTTTTTATTTTCATGACTCTGGAGACGCTACTGGTGCACAAAATAGAGGGCAGGGATGCTGCTAAACATTCTGCAATGCACAGTATAGCTCTTAAAACTGAGAAGAATCCAGTCCACAATGTCAACAGTGTTCAGGGTGATAAACACTGCCCTACACCTAACGACATATTCACAGAATGTGTGATCCCCATTAATGTAACTCTGGGCTCTACCAAGAGCTCTTAGGGCCAAGGGATGGAATTAATATCATCTGTGGCCTCCTAGCCAATTATAGAGATGAGGACTATCACAGCTACACATGGTTTCTTCCCTTCTTTGTTATGTATGTATTTATTATGTTTGTGTTTTCCCTCTTCATTTAACTGAGTATCTTCATGAGGAGCATTGATGGTAATTTAATAATTTAGTCTCTAGGTTATAAAATATTCAGGATTGTAACCAATTAAAAGAGGAAAGAACATGATACAGGTATGAATATTGTGTCTTTTGGGACTTCATGTTTTCATTTTGGGGGAAGAAGTTAAGCTCATCATGGTTTGTATAGGAAGAACTGTATCATTTTAAATGGAAGCATGATATTATTCTTTTTGTTGTTCGGAAGTTTAATATGGGCATAAAAATGGGAATGGATACTGAATGAAAGTCAAATGGGGTAGACCATGAAATTTTCCTGTTGGCAACATAGTATAACTCCCGCTCCTTTCCGTGCTTTCCCCTTATGTAACCAAAGTCACACTTATCTTTAAGGAATTATGTTAGTTAAATTTCCCACCTCCATTCCTGTTGCTATAAACTCCTACTTCTTCCATGTCTATATATGTTTGTGCATGGCATTCTCTAGGACCCCCCACCCGCATACTTCAAAGTTGTTGATGCGTCTTTTAAGACACAGCCTGAATGCCAACACACTAGTGATTTATGCTTTGAATTCTTTAATCATAATTAATCACTTATTCTTCTATGCTCTCATGCAAATATTTGCAAGTATTTAATAAATATCTCTTGCCCAGCACTGACTATATTGTAGCTTTTTGGGTTTATAGTTATCTTTTATCTCTTTACATTTAGACAGTGAGATTATTCCCAGTGTTTAAGCAGTGTCTTAAGCAAGGTAAGGGTACAGTAAATGAATTTTTAAGTATAGTATGATCAATAAATGTTTGATGAATTCATATTTGAAGAATTTAAAAGTGTATTTATTAAAACATCTCTGTATTTTCTCAATAGGAAAAAAACAACATAGTTGACTAAATAGAGAAAGATATATGTATTATATCTTAATTATAAAAATGAATAGTGGCTCAAAAAACCAATCAACTTGAGGTATGGACAAAACAAAATATTAATTTAATATACAATTAGAGAACTTCGACACCATGGAGCAGACACCTCAGAAAGTGCTTGGAATAAAAGAAAAATAAGATAAAGTCCCTGATTTTGAACAGTTCACAGTCTAGTTAGGGAACTGACAAGTAATTACACTACAGTTCAATTATGTGTATCTTATTAAAGTGCCATAAGAAGGCTCTTTTTTTTTTTTATTTATTTGAGAGAGAGAGAGAATGAGAGATAGAGAGCACGAGAGGGAAGAGGGTCAGAGGGAGAAGCAGACTCCCCGCCGAGCAGGGAGTCCGATGTGGGACTCGATCCCGGGACTCCAGGATCATGACCTGAGCCGAAGGCAGTCGCTTAACCAACTGAGCCACCCAGGCGCCCAAGAAGGCTCTTTTTAATACCTGGGAAAGGTGGAGAAGGCACCTCTTGTCAACAAGGCAGGGGACATTTCAGTTTGGTCTTGCCAGATGCATAAGAGATCAACATCAAAAGAACAAAGAGAAGAGAACTGGCTTCATGAACAACTTATATAAAAGGTATTTTTTTAAAGAGAAAGAATCATGCAAAAATACCATGTGTTTAGAGATGAGAGAGTGGAGTTCTGTGTGGCGAGACAGAAAGCAACAAGGCAATACCGAAAGGAAAGTTGAGGTCAGTAAGGGAAGAGTCCTTATGTCATGCCAAGTAATTTGGGCTTTCCCTTGTAAGTAATGAGAAACCACTGAAGGTTTTTAATGAGAAAATCACATTCGTGGACTACAATGTGGAAAGATAAAAAGTGGTGGGCAATGATCATAGCCCAGATGTGGTAACTAAGTTGAGGAGGAGGAAATAAATCAGAGCAGTGTTTAGGTGGCATAATTGCACATCCCCACTCTCAGATATGCAAAGAGGGAATAATTAATGGGAAAGAACCCAAGATAACCTTGATTAAATATTTGCATCATCTTTTACATTGAAGTTTTATTTTCTGAACCTACTCATTTGGGACTTGAGCACTGTAGGGACATTGATCAATGTGTATTGGTGTATATCATTTGCCAGCTATTATACATGGTCTTGAATACATTAATGTGTAGATTCATGGTTTTGTGCTAGTACAGATACCTGTGGGAAGGGAAAAAAAAGTTTAAAAAATCTAGTATCTGTAGTGAAAAGTGATATATTTCTATAGAGGTGGTAAATTATTTGAATTTCAATGCATATTTTGTCTGGCTTTATCACCTCTGGGAATTTTTTATTTACAATGAAAAATGGGTAGAATTATGAGCACAGATTAGAAGAATTCTTTTAAGATCCACTGGAGTTTAAATTTTCAGTAGACATGGTATATCTTTTCTGGTAGTCAAAATATTTTAATAAATATGGGCACTTGATCTGTTAGGCTCTTGACTTAAATAGGTTTGATGAGAGGGTTGTGTTCATATTCCCACCAACAGTGCACGAGGTTTCTGTTTACTCCATTTCCTTGCCAACACTTGTTATTTCTTATCTTTTTGATAAAAGCCATTCTAATAGGTATGAAGTGGTACCTCACTGTGGTTTTGATTTGCATTTCCCTGTTGATTGATGACATTGAGTATTTTTTCATGTACCTTTTGACCATCTGCATGTCTTTTTTGGAAAAAACATTTATTCAGATCTCCTGTCCATTTTTTAATCAGGTTGTTTGAGCTTTTTTTGCTATTGAGTTGTATGAGTTCTTTAGGTATTTTGGATATTAACCCCAAATCAGATATAGGATTTGCAAATATTTTCTCCCATTCAGTAGGTTACCTTTTTATTTTGCTGATTGTTTCCTTTGCTGTGCAGAAGCTCTTTAATATGATGTAGTAGCACTTATTTATTTTTGCTTTTGTTGCTTTTACTTTTGGTGTCAGATTCAAAACATCCTAGCCAATACCTATTTCATAGAGCTCACCACCTATGTTTTCTTCTAGGAATTTTATGGATTCAGGTCTTACTATCTTACACCATACGCAAAAATTAACTCCAAATGAATTGAAGACTTGAATGAAATACCTGAAACCATAAAACTTCTATGTAATTTTTTTAGTGTTCCCAATCTTTCCTGTGATAGACAGAATATAAGTTGGCTTTCCATGATCCCCATCTCCTAATACTTGTGATTTTGTATAGTCCCCTCCCTTTGAGGGTGAGTGGAACCTATGACTTGCTTCTAGCCAATGAAATATTTCAACAGTGATGAGCTATCAATCCTGTGGTTATATTACAGTATGTAAGGCTTTTTCTTGCTAGCGGACTCATGCGAGGTATTCTCCTCATTGGCTTGGTTAAGTAATTGGCTATGTTGGGAAGACAACATAGCAAAGAACTATAGGAAGCCTCATTACATTGCATTACCATTTCATACAAGCAGCCAAGGCCTTCAGTCCTATAATGAAATGGAAAAAAAAAAAAATTCTGCCAACAACCTGAGTGAACTTCACAGCAGATTCTTCCCCATAGAGTCTCCAGATAAGAATGCATCCTGGTCAACACCTTGATGATGAGATTCTAAGTAGAGGACTCAGTTCAATTGTTTCTAGGCTCCTGATGCACAGAAACTATAAAATAATTTGTGGCCAAGTGTTGTCCACATGTCCCCAGCTTGGATTCTTGGGGACATGTGGACAACAAAAGCACCTTACCTACTCAGAAGTTCTGGGGAGGCAAAGAGAACAGGGTAACTGTGGTTGAAGAAGGAGGGCCTCACCGTGGCTGATAGCTGCCTTCTTAAAGTTTACTCATTTTCTGTCAGATACTTTGTGACAAGTAAAATATTTCACACATGATTTCCTTTTAACACATACATGTCTCTGTCAAAACATCCTGATGTTGTGATATTATGAGAAGTTTATAATTGGTCTTGATCCTCGATTCCTGGCACAGCGTGCCTAAAACCCTTGTTTGGGATGAAAGAACTATTTTTTTTTAAAGATTTTATTTGTTTATTCATGAGAGACAGAGGGGGGAGGGGAGAGAGAGAGAGAGAGAAGCAGAGGGAGAAGCAGGCTCCCAAGGAGCAGGGAGCTCGATGCAGGACTCGATCCCAGGACCCTGGGATCATGACCTGAGCTGAAGGCAGACGCTTAACCATCTGAGCCACCCAGGCGCCCTCTTTTTTGTTTTAATGTGTGGTTTTAGTCTCTGGTTCCAATACAAGAACTTCTAAGGCCTTTGGAATATCAGAAATGACAAGAGGGTCTTTTTATATGCTAATGAGACAACTGGGGGCAGGGGCCCCTAGTAGCTTCAGGAAGGGAGCTGGTTGCCAGAAAGACCAAGGAATGATCAGATGGTTGAATCTTCTAGGTAATCACCAGTGACCGATGATTTAATCAATCATGCTTACATAAAGAAACCTCCACAAAACCCCCTATGCTATGGGATTTAGAGAGCTTCCAGACTGGTAAACCCACCATGTGTCAGGAGGACAGAAGCTCCTTCTGGACTTTGCCCTATGTACCTTTTCATCTGTTTATTTCTTTTCTTTATAATATCCTTAATAATAAACTTATAAACACAAATGAAGTGTTTTCCAGAGTTTGGTGTGCTGTTACAACAAATTATGCAAACCCAAAAGGTTTTAATTAGAATCTCTTATTTATAGCTGATTGGTCATGAGTACAAGTGACAGTTTGGGACTTGGGACTGCAACTGAAATGGGGGCAGTTTTTGTGTGACTTGAGTCCTTAACCTCTGGTATCTGCTTTAACTTTGGATAGTGTAAGAACTGAATTAAATTATAAGGCATTCAGTTGGTGCCTGCAGAGAATTAGAGAATTTCTTGGAGTGGAAAACTCACACATTCTATGTCAGAAGTGTCAGTAAAAAAAAAAAGGCTTATTAACATGTAAGAGTTAGTACTTCTTAAGTCCGTACCTAGATATTTCTCACCCTCCTATACATTTCCCTAAGTAGCTACTAGTCATCTCCCTAAAGAAATTTTAGTTAAAACATCAACTTCTTCCCTATTCTTTTTTAACTCAAAATCATTTCCTGGTCTTGAAAAGAAGAAAATTTTATTGTTGGGCAAGGAAGAGGAAAAACAGGAGAAATTGTACACAGAAATTTTTTTCTCTACACGTGGGCAGCACTCAGAACACAAATGTTCCATAATTGTTATAATTTTATTTTTACTATGAAAAGGTTGTTAATAATCTTTCCTAATGCAGATTTTTAGGGACTAATGGAGATACTCAAGTATTGAGTGGAAACTTTAGGTTTGAGCAAATATTCATAACTTTCCTCAGTTTTCTTGATATTGCTGTATTTTGACTGAGGAGGAGGAACACAGAAGTGAAACTCTAGAATGCAGATACTGGGAGGTGAATTTTTAACTTCGACACCTTCTGCATTGTTGAATCATCTTTTGTGAATTGAGGAGAACTGGAGAGTTTAGGGGCGAGCAGGATACATGTGCATTGAAGTTGCAGCTGAACACTTAGGTTTCTGGTTGGCTTCAGAGAGAAGGTATAGACTTTAGTAACCAATGGATGCATATATGGAATTCCAGGGAGTGGAAGCCTTGAGATAATAAACGAATTCATGTTTTAGGTTGTATGTAACTGATGAATCACAAAATTCTACTACTGAAACCAATATTGCCCTCTATGTTAACTAATTGGAATTTAAATAAAAACTTGAAATAAAAACAATAAAATATAGACATTTTTCCAAAGAAGACATCCAAATGGCCAACAGGCACATGAAAAAGTGCTCAACATCGCTCGGCATCAGGGAAATCCAAATCAAAACCTCAATGAGATACCACCTCACACCCGTCAGAATGGCTAAAATTAACAAGTCAGGGAACGACAGATGTTGGCGGGGATGCAGAGAAAGGGGAACCCTCCTACACTGTTGGTGGGAATGCAAGCTGGTGCAACCACTCTGGAAAACAGTATGGAGGTTCCTCAAACAGTTGAAATTAGAGCTACCATTCGATCCAGCAATTGCACTACTGGGTTTTTACCCCAAAGATACAAATGTAGGGACCCGAAGGGGTACGTGCACCCCAGTGTTTATAGCAGCAATGTCCACAATAGCCAAACTGTGGAAAGAGCCAAGATGTCCATCGACAGATGAATGGCTAAAGAAGAAGTGGTATATATACACAATGGAATATTATGCAGCCATCAAAAGGAA